>NW_005054319.1:3589619-3590171 GCF_000277835.1 Geospiza fortis | reverse complement strand
TTCCCTTCCAGCTCTGGTTTGGATCATTAGACCTCTCCAAACCAGAGCAGCATTTCTCACTCTGGGTATGTTCAGTCCAAGAGTGTGGGACCTAAATAAAATTCTGCTGCTAGCAGGATAAAGAGCAAACCATTCCACAGAATCTCAAGGACTTGGGGCTCACTTTGCTGCTGTTTCAGTTTGCAGAAGTTTTCTTCCATATTTCCAGAAGTATTCACTGCAGTTTGCTCAGGCTTTTTCAGTGCCTTATTGGAATGTGTTTGAGAAGCAGAAAAGATGAGCATGCTTCAGTGCTGGGTTATTAAAATCCTCTGCACTTCCATTCCCCCCATTAGACAGAGAAATTTCCACAGCTACTCTGCAACAAGCTCTCAACACTGCCCTAAAAATGCCTGTACTTTTTTTTTTTTGCTGTTATTTTCTTCTTTAGGATTTTCTTAAGTTTGGAGCACTTCATTTAATCAAATAAAACTTGTGTGCTCACAGATGACCTTGTTAAGTACTTTTAATTAAAAAGACTAGCTTTTCTTTCCACCCCCCCCCCCCCCCCCC
>NW_005054319.1:3572629-3589572 GCF_000277835.1 Geospiza fortis | reverse complement strand
GTGTGTTCTTATTTTCCTAGACAATATTTTATTTACAGACACCACATAAGTGATTTGCCTTGCTTTGACATTTTCCAGCTAGCTAAAAGAAAGCCACCTTTTGCTATTTTTTCAGTGGGTGCCTTGAATTCAGAAGGTTCCTTTCTGTGCCTCTTTGTGGTTTATGGTGATTCTTTGTTTGGTCAGAATATTTTTTCCAAGTCAGGAAAAAGAATCACTTATTGACCTGACTTTTATTGCTGCTCTGAGCCAAACATCACCCATAAATTGAGCATCCTCTTTTATCTGAATGAAATGCTGTAAATTCTATTAAGCATTTTACCATTTCTCTCTCTTGCAAGAATGTTGGAGTGTCATCCAACCCAGAGGAATAGTTTCATTTTTGTTATTAAATAATCTGGTCCTGTTCTTTATCAATCTCTATTTTAAATGAGTTTGGCTAAATTAAATGGCTCTTTATTGTGGCTGCCAAGACAGAATGGTTTAGTGCTCTCGCCTTTTATCTCTGGAGACCTGAAGGCCATGCTTTTGGTCCAGATAAGGCTGCTTTGCACCTCTGAAGCACTATAAAGTGACATTCAGCAGCCTCAGAGGACTGTTAGCAGAATCCTTTATAGCTGGAGAGCCCTTCACAGAGACTTTTAAGAAAGTTCCTTCCCAATCATTGCGTTGTGCTGCTACAGTGCAAAAAGATGGCTGGAAAACTCTTATGCTCAAGAGCAGCATCTTGTGCTGATTGCCTGCTGCAGGTCCCAGCCAATCAATTTGGATTTATCTGAGCCTGCTGGGTCTGGCCATGTCACAGGGTCAGGCTGCACTTTGCTCTAAGAGCAAACTTAGACACAAACTCACACTGCTGCCTTTCAGCCCCAGGGGTGACCAGACCTGCAGCCTTGGGCAGGGGCTGCAAGTCCATCCTGGCAGAACTGTCCTTGGCTTTTATTACTTTGCCCTACTCTAACTCATTTTACCTAAAGTATAATACATTTATTTATACATCTTTGGCCCAGTTCAGCACTCTCTGGTGGTGCTGAGGGTTCTGCACATCAGCACATGCCAAGCAGAGATGGGTTTTGTAGTGTCTGTGGGAAGAGCACATGGTTCTGTTGGAACTTTACAGCCGGAGTGTTGTACACAGCTTTGCCCAAATGCTTGTAAAACTAGAGTGCTTGTGAGAAGAGCTGCATTGCTCAGCCCCACAGGGTCTGTGTGCTGCTATTTTTTGGACTTTTGCAATTACTTGAACAGTCTCCAGTGGTTTGATGAAAAGGCAGTGACTTTTCAGGATTTTCATTTCTGTAAGTTCCAATGAGGAAGTTATTTTGGTAATGAAGAAGTAGAAAAGCTTTGAGAAGTGGTTGCAGAATGAAAGGGAATTGGCTGGCAAGAAAAACAAACCTTCAGGAATCTAAGGGAGGTCTAGATGTAGTTGTCAGAGATGCTTAAAGTGACATTGGCTGCTGTTTTACTCAGGTAAGCGAATCTGCATTTGGTTGCAGGCAGACAGGTATTGATCTGATTCTGAGAACCCCTTCAAACCCATACCTTTGGCTGCTTCCTTGGGGAGCTGGCTTTACTGTAATGTTCATGGGAGCCTGGGAATTGGATTTTACCAGCCTTGGTGTTAATCATGAAAAGAATTCTACATTTTCCTGTCCCTCCCATAACCCCTGCAAGAGTTACTCACAGAGCAGGAGCAGAACTACCTTAGGTGACATTGCAGCAGCTGAACAGTGCTGTAACAGGGCTGTGTGGGGAAGCAATTGGATTTACACCATGCTGACACAGCAGCATGTGACAGGGACTGGAGGAATGCCCCAGCTTTGCAGACCTGGACTTTCACAGAAGCTCAGAACTTTTGACTTCTTTCCTTTAACTTGCTGTTGGTGCACTTCTCTCTGCTGGACTCTGCTGAACTGAGCTGAGCTAACCTGAGGAAGCACTGTGTGCTCCTCTTCTCATCTAGAGAACCAAAGCTTTAGTGGCCAATCTCTGATTTGATTAACAGAAAAGAAGGAAAAAAAAAAGGAAAGAAAAGGAAAAAACAAAAGATCTTGCTGTCACAGAATAGTCTCAATGAACTTTCTAGCTGTCATCATAATAACTTCTATTGCATTATGTTTGAAATTTCGTTATGTTCTACTCTGGCACTGATTCACCTAGACAGTGAGGGAGTATTAAGACCAGCTTATCAAATAGTTGCAGTAATAAAATATTTCCCGCCTTTCTGTGAAGAGCTTTATAGAATTAGGGAAAAGGAAGAAGTACAGCTGACGAGGGCTTCATGATGCTTCATAGCCCAAGTGCTTTTTGCATGTTTTTCTATTTCACAGTTTGTATTGGATTTCACAGCTAAAAGACTAATCTTGTTGCTTTTTTGGCATAATTTGTTTTGTCTGCTTCATGCAACTAGGTGATTTAAATGGTCCACAAGTGAGAGATACCTTGGGGAAAAAACTTAGTTTTCTACTTCATATAATTCAGACTCTAAAGCTCAAAGTAATTGAATCTCTATTCAGAAATGAAGATTGAATATTTTTGTTTTAAATTTAAGTGTCTATATAAACATGATGCCTCAGGGCTTTGCTGATTTATAATGTGTGTGATTTGAAGGGTGCCTTAGTGGCTTCAGCAGAACCCTTTTCATTTTATTAGTCTTTGGGAACAAAATATGCTGCACATAATTCTTTTCTTTCCTGCACTATAATACAGCTAATGCTCTTTTCTGTCATGATCCTGTATAATGCTATTAGCCAAGCAGCTGTTCTGTACCTCAGACACAGGAAAAAACACCTCCCAATATTGGTTCCTGCATGCACTAATGATAATCTCCATGCAGTTTTTCCCCCTCTTTTTGTGCTTTTCTTTTTTTTCTTTTTTTTTTTTTTGGTGTGTTTTTCTCCTTCCCCTGCTGCCTCTCAGCCAGGTGTCTCCAGCCTAATGGCCATAATAAGGGATGAGCTGCTGGTTCCAGAGCCTGCTGCTGTCACTGCTCCTTGGAGCCTCCCTGGTGTCACTGGGCACAGCAGGATGGAGCCTGTCCCCTTGCAGAGGCACAGCCTGGGGGCTCTGTGCGTCCCACTGGCTTCTGTGGCTCTGCAGGGTGACAGATCCTCTTCCCAGGGTGTGCTTTGGCTGCCTCTTGCCTTAGTTGAGGGGTGTGAAGTTGAGGGATTTCCCTTATCCTTTTGTGTGACGGAGCCCCAGGTAGCATCAGGTGATGCCTCCCATGGGAGAAGTGGCTGAGGCAGCAGCATGGTTTGATATTTCCAGCCAGCTGTGCTGGGGCTTAATCTGTGCCAGATGTTTCCAGGCACAATCAGTTCAAAACATATTCCTTTAAGTTAAAAACCAGGACAGATGGGAGAGAGTGACAGCTGGAGTGACCACTGAAAAATCCTGGTGGCACCCAGTGAATCCTGCCTCCTGAATGGACTGTCCAGCTCAGTTTTCATTTGAGACCCAAAATACAGCTTGGAAGTTGCAGAACTGGCAATTTGAAGATGAGAGCCATCTCAGTGTGACTCTGATCACTTTTCATGAGCCTCCATTCTTCTGTGAGAACCTCTTCAGCCAGTGGTCAGTCCTTTGCAAGGCAGTCCAGGGCTGAAATTTGCAATGACCACAATCTCATAAATGCAGCAATTTATGTACTGTAATCTGAAGGTGAGACCACAGTCATGCTTGAAGAACTTTGTTTTCCTCGGGGGGCAGCAGTAAATGTGTTTAGTTTGGCTTTTTGGTGGCAGTGTATTCTGCTGATGTGCAGTGAACTGAGGAGTTAGACTGGGATAAGTGCTCTTAATATTGGTTTCTATTTGGGAGTTTATTCTTGTCAGTCAGGCAAGGACAGTGGAGAGAATTATCTATAGCTTGGTATAAATCCCTCAACTTCTGCAGAAATGCAGCCTGCATGAATTGAATCGGTTCTTTTAAATTTTATTTAATTTTTAAGTTTTTGACTTGCTTAATGGCCACTGATATATGAGCTGGCCTCCTTTTGTGTGCAGGAGGCAACAGCCCTTTGGCACAGTAAAAGCTTCATATGTTTTAAAAACCTGTGGGCTCTGTAGAAGAATGTTCATTCTGTACAGAACTGACAGGAAAATTGGCTTTAAAATTGTTCAAATTATTTGAGAGTGGTGTTTTCCTTGCTTGTACTGAGATCCCAGTGTAACAGGTCCCTTAGAAAAACCTAAGACAGTGAGACTTGGCTTTAGACAAGGTGGTACTAACACTTCCACTGGCATTTTTTAGCCTGGACTGAAATTATTTATGCTTAAAGGAGTTATAAATTTGTGTGTCTGGTGGTGAACTGTTACCCAGATCTCTCCTCAAGCTCTGTGTAAGAGTGCACAGAGGATCACACAGAAAGGAGCAGGTGTTTTTGTCTTTATCTGCTGGAACCAGGTCTGTTGTGTATGTGTGAGTCTGTTTTGCACCAAAGGAACGTGTTGGCACCTGCAAATTCCGATGGAATTTACAAGGTCTAATCCTGTTTTTGCTCCTGTTCATGCACAGATGCTGATACAGGCAAGCACAGGCTCTTGTGTAGGGCAGAGCACACACACAGCTTTTCCTGGCCAAAAGGGAGTGTTAGCATTGGAAAGATGAAGTCTGTAAATCACTTTTTTAAACGGAACTCTTTGTCCATGTCCCACACATCCCTCAGGCCACTGGCTATGAATTATCCCACGCTGCTCAGCCTATTCTTATCCCTGGGCTTTCCTCATCTTCACATTTATGTAATTGCATGTTACCCAAATACACTGTACACGTCAGGAAGAAGGTTTATTTTTTATTTTGGCTACTGTTTAATTTCCTAGTGTGCTGCTGGTTTCCTCAAGAGCCATAGAGTAACATCTGGGGCACAACATGTGCTTCCAACAGATCAATAGGGTTATATGTGCCTTTAGTTCCTGAGAAAATAAACATTTTGTTTATCTTTTCCTGGAGCAGCCTCTTTTCCACTGAGAACAAATATAATTTGTCAAACTACTAATATTCTTCTCATGCCCAAGTAAACAAAACAAATTAATTTATAGTATTTCTTGCTCTGAATACTTCTGGGAGGCATTTGGACAGTCAGTTGTATTCCCACTTCTGCCAACTTCATAAGTGAAAAGAAAAAGAAAGAAAGGAAATTCTGTCAATTAAAGAAAAATTATTGTGGCTAAAATATGTGAGGTCAATGAATAATTTTGAAAATCCACTTTTACATTAGTTATTTGGGTTTTTAACTTAGCCTTGAGTTCCAGTCCCAGTTTTCAGTTTCAGGAAGATAAATCCTCCATCCAATCCTGGCCCTGCTGTCCAGCAGCACAACTTTTATAGAAAGGGGGAATTGGTTATCAGAATTAGGATAAAAATGCTAAAATTTCCCATTCTGATGTAGTGATCTGTGGAGCACACTCAGGGAAAGACCGATGTATTTCCTACTGAGTCCTGGATATGGGTAACCTCTCTACTCCTCCTTCCCCAAGAATTTTGGTTTCTTTCTGGTGGAAGACAGATTGTGTGGCAAAAAGAATGAGCGACATCCCTAGAATGCCAAAGTTGGTGAATTGATGTGATTTTCCCATAGTCTTTGAAGGCATTTGTGGCAGAGCAGGGAATTGCTTTGGATCTCGAGTTCCAATATTTGGTGGCCTTTCCTGAAGCTATTGCTTTTTAAACTTCTTTTTCTCCCTCTTCTTTTCCTGTTCTTTCTTGACCAATTTTCTTTGGCAGTTTGGCAGCATCCCAGATATATTCTGATAGACATCAGAGAGCTGACTAAAAATTAAATTAATACAATGACAAAACCAGTCAAGCATTTCAGTGACAATCAGAAAAGGTGTGGGGGAAAAAAACAACCAAACCTCAGACTGCTTCTAGAATAAAACCACCATTATTCATGAGCCATTGCTGAACTTTTTGTTCTTGCATCTGATTTATTTATTTTTTAATAGCTTTGAAGAAAGAAGAAAATAGGGTCAGAGCTGCAATGGAAAATGACAAGTGTTTGGTTTGTTATTGGTTCCTGCTAATAAATGTGAATATTGCTGTGAGTCTCTTTCAAACTGTGGGCATAAAAACTGAAATTTCATTCAAGCTAAATGAGGGTGCAGTTAGAAACATCTTTATTTAGTGAGGGGTGAAAGAATAGAGGCTGCCTCCAGAAACAGAATTGTGAACCACATAGAAGTAGTTAGTCTGCTTGGATTCAAGCACTTCCTCAGATTAGTAGAGCATGCTGAGAGATTGAAGTGCTGGATATGAGGAGCATATTTTTAAGAGAAGAAAGCAGGACCAGAAAAACTGAAGAGATTATCAGAATAAGCATTACTACCACTGGGAACATCTCTTTGAGGAATAAGATGATAGATATTCTTGCAAGGAAATAGGGTGTTATTGCTTCCTTATTAAAAAAAAAAAAAGGAGGAAGAATAAAAAGCAAAGTAAGATTGCATGGAAAAGAAAATAGGTCTTATCTCCATCTTATCTCCATCCCTTGTTTCTTTTTTGGATGTGGATGACAGCTCAGGTTTGGCTCAGTGCTCAGGTGAAAAGGGAGCTAATGAGATCCATATTTTGGGCTGAGTGTCAGCTAACACAAGTGAACACAACTGTCTGCTCTGACCCTTGGTAAGGACAGGATGTGCAGAAGCAAGTGGGAAAGGTGATTGAGTTCTCTCCTCAGTTTAGGGCAAATTAGATGTCATTTGACACAGGATGGCTTCCAATTCTGACCTATTTTACTGTCAAAAAGTGATGCAAGGATGAAAATAGAACTGCTGGAAAGAAAGAACATTCATCCCTCTTCTGACCAAGCTGCAGAAAACAGGATAATTATAGGTGTGTGGGGGATGAGGAACCTTCTGAACTTTGCCATTTTCCCTGTAAACACTGGGCCCACTGAGACTCATCCAAGTTCTGTCAAGTAAACAGTGGGAGTCCATTTCTGTGGCCTAATGAGAGAGGATGGTGCTCATGGGGATTTTTGGTAGTTTTTTTTCCTTAAGCTCTTTTTCCTTCTGGATTCTATGTCAGTGTGTATTAAAATACATGTATTAAAATTGCACCTGTGTATCAAAAATTTCTTCCTGTAACATCAGGCTCACAGCTAACCACATCTCATCTCTAGGAAGAGTTTGGGTTTCCCCATCTTTTCTTTTTCAGGCTAAAGAGAGCAACCATTCTGCTTTTGCAATGCTTTATGTATAATAAATATGACATGCTGATTATAAATGTATAGTGCCACCACAGTAAATTTCACTCAGACATGGCAAATAAAACAATAGGAAATTACCTAGGTAGTGATTTGCTGACAGATTTTTGTTTGGTGGTTGCTGTTTCAGTGACTATAAATTCCAGACCCACAGTAACTTTCTACCATTATCATCCCACATTCTGCAGTTATTTTGCATGGTTTATGGTGTCAGTGTTGTTTCCTACTCAACTGCACACCAGCTAATTTAACTTTGATAAATGAGCTGAAATCGGAACATAGTGTGACTGTGGCCCTAATGGATTTATTTTTATTAAAAAAGGGGAAAACAGAGAGTTCTAAACCCATGAAACATATTTTCAGTTAGCTGCAGGTTGCAGAGACACCCTTGAAGAAGGTGCTGTGCGAGTTACCCATGGCTTTTGTCACTTCTCACTCAGTGTGTGCCACATGGGAGCACTCAGCAGAGATTTGTGGGCAGGTAAACATCATCTTTCTGCAGCAGCTCACCCATGGAGCAAGGTCTGACAGGCAGCCCTGCTTGGGTTTGCCTGGAGAGTTGAACTGCAGCCTGAAACCCCCCCTGCCCTTCACGATTTGCTTTGCTGGGTGTTCCAGTTCTGTGGAGTGGGGAGATGAAGTGATCTCTGTGCTGAGCTGCCTTTACCCACTGCAGTCTGTTCTAATGTCACATCTCCCAGGTTAAAATTTAACTTTGCTTCCAGCACGAGCTGTGATTTGGCTGAGGCACGCCCGTGTCACCAGTTCTTGCAAACATCCCAGATTTCTTGCAAGCTCCAGCACACCTCAGAGGAATAATAAAGTCTGGAAGATGTGTCTGGTGAATTGTTCTGTGTTTGAGGGCCCTCCTGGTATTTATGTCTGGGAACCTCAGGCAGCAGCTTCCACCCCACATGGGGAAAAATTCCTTGCATGGCATCAGGCTGATGTTGGGGTGACAAGGAGCTGCTGGGAACACAAGTTTGCTAAACCAGCATTGCTGCCAAAGAAATTGCACAAAATATTTTGCTCTGATTTATGATAAGGTAGCAAAATGTTCAGGGCATTCATAAATTAGAAAAACACCCTGATTTGGATTCATCTGCTTTTTGAGCAGTTCTTAGATAGCTCTGATGAGTCCATAGTGCACAAACTCTTGTAGGAGATGCTCAACTCCTATTTCATGTGTTATCCATGCTTTGTGTCTGAAGTGTTCCCCTCAAATCCCATTAAATCACAGTCTATGTGCCAACATTCTTCTCAATTTCCTGACCTTTTCAAGCAAGTTAAAAAGGCACTCATAGGCATCTCTTTAGCCACATTTTTCTGTTGATAAGAATTTTGAGTGCTCATCTAACATTTTTCAACTTCAAAGCTCTTCAGAAGTGAGGGCCTGATCCAAAGTTCATTGAAATAAATGAACAGTCTTTCTGCCAGCTTCACAGGGACTCGAGCAGTAAATGGTGCTCCTAGTCCTGTCATTTCCCCCCATGGATTCTCTGAATCCCTGCTATCCTTTTCACCTACTTCAGTTTTAGGCTCTGAGTAGTCTCCCTCCTGCTGTGCTCCTGTTTGCCAGCGGCATAATGAGACCATTTCAGGGAGAAGCTTTCTGAGAGATGCTCAAATCTGGGGTATGTGTAAGCCCTTTGTAACTGTAAAATATATCTTTATATGTGAGCTTCCAGCCTGCCATTCACAGTAATTTATTCAGATGAGATGGCAGTGAAGTCTCTATTTTGGTACCAAAACCAGCTCTCTGATTTGCCTGGTGGTTCCACGATTGTTTCTAAGTCCTTCTCACTGTTAGAGAGCTCCATTCCTCCTGTCAACAACCTGGATGGGGAATTCCCCTTCTTTAAGGACTATAGCAGGCATTGTCCTTGTGAAACTATTTCAAGAGTCCTAAAACCCTTTGCTGCCCACAGCTTGGTGAGGGAGGGTCCTGCATCCTCTGTGCAAGGATGTAGGTGGAGATTGTTCATTTAACAGCTCTGCTTTGGTTTTAACAGCTCCTCCACATTAGTTTCCTTCATAACTCCTGGTTTTCTTTTGTACCTTTGCATCTTTCTGGCAGATTTTGCTTTCTCTGTCCTGCAGGATTCCTCTGCATTAGTTCTTCCTCTGTTCATGTTTTCTTTTCATGTTCTGTTGCATGCATTTTCCCCCAGTGTTTTATCAGCTTTCCCTTCTGTTTATTTATTCATTCCCATTGTTTTTCCTCCTCTCCCTACTCTGCTTCTGCAGAGGTGAGGGAACATTGTCAGCTGACAGAGTGTAGGCAGGTGCTCAGTAGGGATTGCTGATATCAAAAATAGTCCTCCTTCCGTCTATTAGCAATTGCTGTTGCTGCTTTCATTGCTGCTTTTTCTGCAAGCTGGAGCCACTGGAGACCTTTGTGTGACAGTCAGTGAGTTTGACTCACAGATCCAGGAGCTCCTTGGGCACCAGGATTCTGATTTACCTCATTGCTTTGGGTGTTTTTGAGCACTCTCAAACCCACATTTAAGTACACGGGAAGTGCTTTTGTGTGCCTGTGTAACCTTCTGTTCTTATCATTGCTAGGCTTTTCATTACCTCCAATTATCTGTCTCTTCATTAGGCTGGGGCTTGCATTAAATTAGCACTCAGTTCTTCTTATTCCTGCTCTTGTATTCCTACTCAATTCACATTTTTCTTCCTCCTTGAACAGCATGACCACTTAGATCTGCTACAACAGAAGTTGGAGAATTGTTCTCACCTTGCTGTTGCAATTAGGTAATTCAGCAGCTGGACTACCTCAAATTCCCTGCTTTTCTATAAGGAAAGGAGAATCTGCCAGAGCAGCCAGATTGCCTCTGGCTTGCCTGCTTTCCTCACAAGTATCTTGGCACTGTCTCCCATGTCCCTGTCTTTGAGCTGCTGTTGAGTCTGGATTTATTACAAACAAAATGCAGGTTTCATTTAGCAGCCAGTGATTAATCATTAGAGCATGCTGCTGATGGGAATCCTCACCCTGAAAGTGAATGTGGATCTGGGGGTTTAACAGTGAAATCTGGGTGAAATCCAGAGAATCTGGGGGTTTAACAGTGCCTTCTCTGGGTGAGATCCAGTGTTGGTTGTTCCATGAAACATCAGCGTAAGACCATCCTGGCTCTTTGGTGCCCTGTGGGATGTGTTATTCTGTGTCCAGTGGAAGAATGGTGTGAGATCTGGAGCTCCAATCTCTGTCAGAGCCATGTATTTGATGCATCTTCCATGAGCTCTGTGGTTTTCCTTAACACACAGCTTAATGATCACCGTCTTCCACGTGGTGTGTAACAAAATGTTCTAGAAAAAAAATACTTCAAGGAAATGATAAACTGTGAAAATCATATGTTTGACTTTATAGACCCCAGTCAAAACCAGCACAGACTATCAAGTGCTTGACTCTAGGGTTGAAAAAGATAAGTGTTTCACTCCACATTCTTGTTTTCAGCAATTCTTGCTCATTTGTTAAATGAGGACTGTTCTATGGGCTGCTAATGTGTTTGAAAATAATTTAATGTTGTATTTTGGTTGTAATTCATGTTTCTTGCAGCTGCCAGCAGTTTTAGATCTGTGTATAGAGAACTAGATATTATACATCAGTTCTTTTGGGACCAAGTTTGGCAGGGAAAGAATCTACATGAAAATAGTGAAGATGGCAGTTACTGGTGCAATTATTGGGTAAGAAGCAGGGATAGATTATGGAGGTATTTTATAGCTTTCAGGTTTTCTCTCATTCATCCTAATGATCAATCTCAAAAGCTATACATCTCTTTCTTCCACCACACCTCTCCTTGATACTCTAGTAAAGAAATAGGATTTTTCTAAAGGCAATTTTCTCCCAAGAAACAGCACAGACCATTTCCTTTTGGACTTCATTGCTCACAGAAAATTTTCACCTAGGTAATTTCTACAGCAAATTGAAGAGTTTATGGCAGAAAAAATGAAAGCAATTAGTTTTCTGATTAAATTCACCTTGGTATTGAGAAGCAGGTGAGTATTTTCTGTTTCCATGTGCATTCAGATGGAACAGACCTGGTAGAACAATGGGAAAGGCCTCAGTACAGAAAATAATAAAAAAGTAATTGGCTCTTCTGTGTTTTCAATAACTGTCCTGGGTTACTGTGTCCTTTGGGGAAACAAACACATCTGTCCAATGCACATGTCATTGTTATCACAGGGCTCTGTGAGTGAGTATTAGATATGTGATGAATTTGTTTTTGCTTACTCTGATTTGATAACCAGCACTGCATTTACCAGCTCCCCACAGCTGCTGCTGCTGCTGACACTGGTGCTGTGAGGCTCTGGGGGTGCTTCTCTGCAGACCTGAGCAAGAATCATCTGTGTTATTCTGTAGGTAAATAGTGCTGGGGTGAATGTGTGAGTTAAATCATACCTTGAGCAAGAGAAACATCATCTGCTCCTTGAGGAGTAGCTCCTTGGGCTCTAAGGTGTTCCTTTTACTGGCAATTATTTGCTCTCCTTTCTCTCCAGGAGAAGGAGCAGGATGATGAATGTCCTGTCACAGCCCCAAATGTGGATGTGCTCCTTCACATCCAGGGAAAGGATATATATATATATATAAAACCCAGGGTCTGCATTTCCTCTGCCCCTGTCAACCTCTCCTCCTCAGCTGCTGACCCATGGAAAGGATGTGAAGGAGGAACTTCAGCCTCTCAGTGCCTGGGCAGGTCTATTATTCATGTCAAAAATCTGCCCTTAAAATGTGGTACCTTAAAGATGGGAAGCAGTAGGAAGTTCCAAGAGGTTTGACCCTGTAACAGGTAATAGCTGGTGGGATGGAGCTTCATCTTGGCAACATCATCATGGCAGAGTGAAGGATGACAGAGTGTATTGCAGGGACTGAGTGAGGAGCACTGATTTAAGCTTCAGTCCTTGTTCCTTCAGCATTTTCTTGGGTTGAATTTGCTTTTCTCAGGTGTTTGCTTTATGCTTGCCTTGCCTTTGATGAAAACACAGTTTTGTCCAACTGAAATAGTTTGTTGTTTCCACTGGCACGGAGATAATTCACAGAACCAGAAGTGGGTATTGCCCTTGTGTACTGAAATGGAGAGTGATGATAATTTTCAGAACAATAATTTAATTTGCATGGTTTTGGTAGTTAAAGCAGCCCAGGTGTTTGTTGTTGGGCTATTGCCTGAAGGAAAACCCATGATTTCTTGTTCAGTGCTTTAGATTTAAGGGTTTTTGGTGCCTCTGGACTCTACTGACTCAGTCTGAAGTGTCCTTTGGAAGGCCTGATGCTCTAGGGCCTAAAAGGGAGTAAAGATACCCTGTTCTTATCAACTTTGAGTTGGACAGAGGTCTGAATCATTGACAAAGGCTTGTAGCCTGAAACTTGTATGTTTTCTGCAAACTGTGTTTATCTAATGAAAATGGACCACATTCCTACAAACTCTGTCCTATTCCTATGGCAGAGTTCATCCTTGGTGTAAGGGGAGCAGCCATTGACTGTTCTACATCACAACCACCATCTACAGTGATTTAATAACATTTAGACAAAATGTTCTTTGAAGTTGTTGAGTCAAACTGAGGAAGAAGGGACAGGCATTTTCTGTTTTGATGACTCTTCTGATTGCTCCTGTTATTTTGTATAGTTTTTTTTACCGTTTATCAGAATAGTGGCATGCTTGACTGAGGTGTGAGAAGGGTATCTCTCCTGTCACATATTTGTTTCTTTTGGAAGATGGCCCTTCACTTTAATCCTGGCCTTACCTAGAGCACACTGCTTCCTGAGAAACCATCTTACCCATCATCTGATGTGTGATTTTGTAGGGTCAGATGTGAAATGACCCCTCAAAATGCATCATCTGACCTGTTTTGATATGGTGTGACATAAGTCATAAAATTTGCTGCTTTTTCTGCTGCAGGTATAGTGATTTTAAGGGTATTTTACCTGCATTACCCATGAGGCGGCAGTTGAGCCTGTTTGCTGACAGTACACATTACTTTTGGGATTTTACGCATATCTCTAGTTTCCACCCTACTTTAGGAAGTCTGAAGGGATATATTTGCAGTATGATTTCTAGGGATCTGTTGCACACCTATTTCTGTCAAGGAAGTTATTTTGTTGTCAGTGTGTTCATCTTGTGAAAGATGAGCCAGTATTCACCAGACAATGTTTGATGGTGAAGTTTGGCTTTAGACTCCTTAAAAATCATAAAGCAGAGAAGCAAAAGGGAGGACAAAACCTGCCAACCTTCACCACTTTATTTGCAAAACTAATTCTACATATGTGCATTTTTTTAAAAACTCCTTTTGCAGTGGGAAAATCATAAGAATGTCTAACAAGGCTTTTTAAGGAGAAAAGAACAAAGAACACCAAGACACCAGCTTACCCTGGATGTTTTCCATTGCAAATTAAAAACCCCCAAACACTCTCATATACAGGACTCTGATCTCTGTTGCAGTAGCAGTTTCTGAGCTAATGGAGTTTTTTAAATGCCTGCTTGTTCAACATCACTTATTCTAAAAGATACCCTGTTCTCATCGAGCTTAAATTCAAGATTATATGAGACAGGGACTCACACTGATGCATTTGCAGTTCCTAAAAAATTAGAATCTTGATCTTTGATCTCTTATGTGACACTGCAGTAAAGATTAAAAAAAATTACTTAGGGGGAAAATATGAAAAATAGTCATGGCAAGCAATTCACCCTGACATCACCAGCAATATCCACCTTTCAGCCTTTACAGCTCTATAGTTGTGACAATTATGGCCCCTCCACATATCACGTCATTTCACTCCCATCTTTCAACAGCTCAGCCCATACTAATTTAAATTTCACCAAAATTTAGACACAAACTCATCTGCCAGCTGAGAGTCCTGTGAAAGTGGGTCCAAACATTTCCAAACACACTTGGGCTCTCAATGAGTCTTGTCTGAGTTATGACAGCAAAACTGCAAACCCAGGTTTGAGGAGGCTTTGGTTCACTGTGAGCATTTTATTCAAGCCTGAAATCTGATGAGATGAAGCTTAGTGGGGAGGGTTTTTTTCCTTCTAAAACTCCTGATGAAAGTTATTTACTTGATCTCTTGGCAAAACCCCAAGGTTCCAGGCTGTAATGCTCCTTTATTGCTCATCTCTCACCTGGAACACAACCACAGAGGCTGCAGATTGCCTGGAGACTCCCGGAGCCAGGGCTGGGTGCCCCAGGCATTGTTACATGACTGGTGTGTTAAACTCAGATGGTGGAGGGGAAAACACAACAAAGAAAAGCAGGTGTGGCTTTCTCTGTGAGCAGCAATTTCAGCCAGATACTTCAGGGGAATTTGTGAGTGAGAAAGAAGAGTGGGACTCTATGTTTTAGCAGTCTGTGTTAATAAAGAATTTGCAGGGGAGTGGGAATGATTGTTCCAGTTTAAGGATAGAGAGGATTGTGGTGCAGAGCAATGGTTGGCCATAAAACCTGCCCAGAGAATTTCACATGGTGACCAGAAAAGGCTCCCTGGAGCAAGGTGCTCTTGTCCTGCTCTGCTCCATGGGCCATGGGCAGGGTCTCTGGACTGTGGGGAGGGTGTGTGTGTGCATGTCTGGGGTGGGTACCTCCACTTCAGCATCACTGCTTTGGTGGATTCTGCAATGTGTATAGTCAAACATGTGCTTTTCACAAATGCCAGCCTTCAAAGCCCTGAGCTCTGTGCAGGTGAGGTTTATTCTGCTTCCACCTCCATCTCTACAGGCACCCAGCTGCTGGGTACTCAGGATCCCATAACTCGAGGTACCTGCTTCACTGCATCTGCACAGGCAACTGCTGGGAAAGATGAAAATCCCTTTATCTTTTAATTGCAAACCCTGTACAATGGTGGTTCTTGTTCTGTAGCACATTGCTGGGTGCGTTCCTTTTAGTAATGACTTCTGTACCAGAAATAGCCCACATATCACATAAAGGGATGCTGCTTTTGAACTTGGCTCTGACTGAATAGCAGTCTTACAAAATTCAATGTGGATTTCTGGAATTTGTATCAGAAGTGACCCTAGGCAATAGTCTTTGAAATAGCCCTGCTTTGAAATTTACAATAATGTACCCCCCTTTTTGGGTCAGTCTGTCCCTCTTTAGCTTTGTTGATATCAAGAAGGTGAACAAAAGGTGCTGTATGCAGGGAATAATGCAGATTTAATGAACAGGGGAAAAGCAGATGACACTTATACTGTGAGAGGTTTTTCAACAAAGTCCTTGGAAACCCTATGGAAATAAAGGAACTATTTTATTGAACAGATTTTGAGTCAGCTGCAGAAGTGGACAAAGCTGATGTTTGTATCTTTGAAACAGTCATCCTGTTCCTAGGGGAAGATGCAGTAATCATGGATAGTAGCTTGGGAGGTCAAACTATTTTGCAATGGGAAAATCAGTGGGGCTATATTGGTGTAAACACTATTTTACAGGAAAGTTCCCAGCCTCAGCAGCTGATTGCTCTGGTGCTCTCACATTGTGCTCTGTAATTGTTGCCATTAATACTTTGATCTTTGGCTTCGTGCATGAAAAGTAATTTAAATTGCCACCGACCCAAAGTGTTATCAAACAAAACAACCTTTTGTATTTTATATCCTTGCCTATGCAGGAGCATTTGGTTTCCTGTGAAGTTTCTTTTTATGTAAATTTCCCAGCCGATTTTTTCTTGCTAGAGTAACCATACAAATTTAACCATAGTTTGTACCTGATAAATTATTAATCTGGCAGAAGTTGCTTGCTAAACAATTATCTGTCATACTAAAAGTGCTGTTCTGCAGTATAGTGGAGAGTTATTTCAAGCTTTTGTCTGGAGGCAAAGGAGTTGCCTCTGCCCACTGTCTCATTTCAGCTCATGTTTTTTTGGTGGCTGCTGAAATCAGAGAATGGTTGCATGAACATACCATGATTTTTGCATCCTTGGCTTCTGTCTGTGATCTTTGACTCTTCAAGCCTTGCTTGAAGAGTTTATACATCTCAGTTAACTGCCCAAACAGCCAACTGACATTCATTTGTCTTTGGAAGGTTTAGGAGAAGACCTTTAATCTAAAGTGGGTTTTGGAGACCTCTGAAGCTGCAAGGCTGAAGCCAAGGCAGCTGTTAATACCACTGGGCTGAAGTTGGCCCTACAGATAACCAGCAGGGCTTCAGTGCACAGCAATATTCTTGTGTTTTGCCTAAGGTCACTTTAATTACTTCAGCAACATTAATCCTAAATTAGCAAGGCTTATGTATGGCAAATGACTTATCTCTATTAAAGAGGGCATACATTTCCACCCAGCAAAATGATGATGTTTGAAAGTGATATGCTGTCAATAGAAAGGACAGAGAAAGAAAAGATCTTATTATACATTTCCTGCAAGTGGGCATTTGAAAGTCATCCTTGCTGTTACAAATATATAACATGTACAGCATTTTCTTCTAAACTCTAGTTTGTTTCTTGGCTCTTTGGGCTTGTTTTATGCTACTAGTACCATCAAATTCTGTACCCTAGACCCAGTTAAACATAGTTCTAGATAAATACAGACAATCCCAAGCTGGAAGGAGGGGAGCATGTCCTGAAAGGGGATTTTGTTCTCTGTACTCCCTTCCTGGGGTGGGTGCTGAGTGCTGACAGGCAAGGACAGCACTAAGCAATGGATTTCAGGAGCAAGGACACAGTTCCCTTTATTTTATTTTGGGGAGAAGAGAGTGGAGACTGGGCTTGGCCACCCTCCCACTCTGTCCATAGCACTGAAAGGTTTTTAACCTGCTT
>NW_005054319.1:3565820-3572586 GCF_000277835.1 Geospiza fortis | reverse complement strand
CAGCAGGAGCTTAAGTTCAGAATTAGGTTATAATGATTTCACGATGGATTAGAGCTCCAAGCAGAGGTTCTCATGGAGGCTGAACATGTAACTCAGAGGAGAGCTTGGCCTCTTTCACATAGTAAAATACAGGCCTGGAGGGGCTGTGATTTGTTTCTCAATGAAGCACATGAACACTGGAGGAGAAGACCCTGCTGGCCTATGAGTGAAGGGTGAGGGTTGTCCAAGAGTGCATTTGGGTTTGTAATGAAAAGAGTTTTTCTCAGACCAATGGAGCAGTAGACTTCTTCAACAGCCTGCCAGGAGAAATTGTCAGGGTGAAAATCTCAGCTTTTAAGTTCTATTAAAGCTGACAAGAGGTAAGAGCAGTTTCCTGTTGTAAAGGAGAACTTACACATGTGCTTTAGTAAGTAATTGAAATACTTCTTAGGCAGATCATTAGAATGCAGGGCATCCCTTGTAAATTGTTGTCATGGTTGTTAGTTATTACTATTGCAGCTGAGTAAGGTCAGCAGCTTTTTGGTGAGATATGCTGGAAAGTGAAGAGCACTCCTGTTTCACATGTCTTTAATTGGGAAAGACAGACCAAAGGTAGCAGGGAAAACAGCAGCAAGGAGAAACAAAGAAGTGAAGTGACTTGCCCAAGGTCACTTGGCATTTCTCATTTCTGTCTCCCAGTGCACAGGTTTTCTCTTCCTGGAATAAAATGGGTGAATCCTGCAAGGCACATCTCATTTGTTATGAGTAGTCAGGTGAGAATTCTTATCTTGAAGTTTCAGGAGGTGCCGGCATTGCTGCCACTTCAGAGAAAGGAACATTTTCCTTAACACATAACAAGAGCTGTATAATAAAAGGTGAAGTGACAAATGGTTAAGATACTGTAACTTTCACAATTAGAATCCAGCACTGAAAATGGGGAAATTCCCCTTTTCTGCTTTTGAAATGGAAGTTGATCCTATTATTGTCAAATAATTAACACAGACCAAAAAGTAGAGTAGCTAAGTTAATGTCTCTAATTTTAGCTGAGAAAAATTCCAGTCCATGTTTTACCATGAAGAAATTGGCTTCTCTTTTCTCTTCTTGCCATTGTTAGTGTCCCAAACTGACAAGACAGTCTTCTTTTTTTCTCAGTTCTGGACCCTCTCACATGAAGGAAACCCTACAGTCTCTCAAAAATCTTATTTTTAATTAAGTGAAATTATATAAGCTTCCTAATTATACAATCTTTTTCAAAGTTTATTCCCCTACATGAAGAATTTCTGCCACAGCTGATGAAGTGAGATGTAGCACCTGCTGGACACTGCCAGTGTTCAAAATGCCTTTTTTCTCTGCCCCCAAACAAGTTTCTCTTCTGTGCCTGTTCTCTTCCTGCCATATCCTTGAGCTCTGCCAAGCTCCTGAACTTGCCCAGGGTAAAATTAAATGTCAGTGTTATGTTCCCAAATAATGTTACAGCAAGTGATCTTCCACTTTGCATTCAGTGTCAATCTGTGTTACTGGAGTCAGTAAATGGGGCAGGCAGAATGATAAAACTTGACAGCATTTCCTGATTGTCAGTTCTGGTCTCATGATAGCTGAGTTTCCTTCCCTTTGCTGCACCAGCAATGAATTGATCATAGGTGCTGACATATAATTTATCATTGTTGGACACCTTGCTGAGTTAAACAGGACAGTTTGTCTCAGGGTGATGTTCCAGATGTGTTCTTGACACCTCTGAATTGTTGCACTCTGCTTTTATTTATCATCTTTGAAATTTCAAAAGATAGAAATCCACTGTTTAAAATAATACCAAAAAATTAAACTTTGAAGAGCTTGGAGACCAGCTAAAAGAAATGGCCAGTTGGGCTCATTCATTTTAATAACAAAGACAGACTCTGTAGAATCGAGGTCAGAAGTTCCTTTTTTATCTCTATATTGTTTTATACATCTGGGTTCCTCTTATGTTCTCTTAGTTGGGTTTGCAGTTCAGAATTTATTTGAAAATCAGTGCTCTGATGTACAACTTAATGAAATCAAATGGTTCATATTTGGCAATGGGTATTTCAAATATTCCTTGGCTTGGAAAATGCATTAATATTGGCCACTCTTTTGGTTAGATTGATACTTACTATAATGCATATAATAATTAATCAGCAAATAGAGAAAAGTGCCTGGCTTCCTTCTTTTATTGCATTGCATCATGAGCATTTGCTCCACATTTCACTTGGAGGAAAAGTAATGCACATGAGCCAAATTGTGGTTAAATTTTTGGTGGCTGGGTTTTGGAGAGTGCTGGGATTCCTTGCTCTTTGTTTGCTGTTACGTTGGACCTCAAACTAGAAAACCCATGAGCAAAGCCCCACTAAATTAAAAAAGAGGCTGTTCTTTTATGAATAAGCCACTCTGTGCAGGTTAACTCTTATCTGTGTGTAGGGGAGAGCCTCTCAGCAATCTGCTTTCTGTGCACAAGTTCCTCTTGATTTAACAAGATGAATCAATTAGAAAGGCAGCCAGAAGTACCGCTGCATGTCATATTAATTTAAACATTGTTTTCTGCAATTGAAAACTTTATATTCAGTAACTTGTTAGATTTATCCCCCTCCCCCATTCTCTCAGTCTCTGATGCACAAAATTATTAAACTTAATTGGGTTTCTCTGGACACTACTCATTTCTCAAAATTTATTGCAATTATACAATGCCCATAGCTCATTTATTTTTTGTTTCCTAGTGATTAAAACTTAAGACACTGAAAAATGTTATGTGTATTTTCCTTTTCGTCACTAATCCCTTTCTGTCCTCTGCATTCAAGACACATTCTGTAGTCATGAATCATTAAAGTAGCAAAATCCACAGGCAGACTTAGTTTATAGCTAAGTATAGTAAAACCAGAATGTAGGTCAAAAATCCTGAAATGTTTTTTATAAGATATTTTGGTTTTGTTTTGGAGGATGTTTTTCTTAACAGTGGAAACATTCCTGTATTTCTTATCTCTTATTGAAGCAAAAATTAGTTTTTATAGGTTGTGGTTTTTTGAGCTGTAGTTATTAAACAAAAATACTGTGTGAGCAACACTGAGTGATGCAGTTACACCCAAGCAAGGTAGAGGGAGATGAAAGGAGAGGAGTAAATGAGCTGGTCCTCATCATTTCCCCAATTTCTGTGGAGGGCTGTGTGTGCTCACCCAGAGGGGGAGGCTCTGCTCCTCCCAGGGCTCATCCAGCCCTGCTGTGCTGCCTGCAGCTGCTGTGGCACCATCCCAGGGGATTTTTTGCTGTTTCCTGGGACAAGGAGCACTCAGGACATCCCAGTAATGGCAGCATTTGGGCTGGGGTGCCAGCCCTGCACGTGTGAATGTCCCACCTCAGCCACTCCATGTCCAGCCTTGGCTCCAGGAGATGCTGAACTCAGCTGCCTGCTCTGCTGGGAATGCTCCTCTGGAATGTGTTCCTGAGGGCTCTGTGCCACCTTTCCCCACTGCCTGGACAGGGAATTGAGCTAGCTGGGCTTTTGGTGTGATCCATATTCAGAATTTATTTGAAAATCAGTGCTCTGATGTGCAATTTAATGAAATCAAATGCTTCATATTTGGCAATGGGTATTTCAAGTATTCCTTGGCTTGGAAAATGCATGAATATTGGCCACTCTTTTGGTTAGATTGATGCTGTAATATTTTTATGCCAGGAGGTGCTTGGAGGCCCTGCATGGATCCCATTTTCAAGGGGCAAAAGGTGTTCCATGCTGGGATGCTGCTTTGTCATGCTGGTAGGTGAGTGATGGAAGTGAAGATGGAATAATTAATGCCATTATAACAACGAGGAATGTTTTTAGCATTGGCTAAAGTAGGAGGCACAAATATTTCTCCAGGCAAAAGAAACCCTCTGGATAATGCAGCAGTGTGTGCCAGGGCAGTGGTGTCTGTTCAGGACAATGCAGAGTGTGTCAGTTTGATATAAACACAAATCATGTAGAGTCTCTCCAGCTGAAACAGCAGCAAAGTTATTCAAAGCAAATATATGCAGTGGCTGAACTTCCTCTAGCACTTTGTGAATGGAGTTCAAGTGATGAGAGCTTGGCCTGTTTCCAGAAAGCCAGGCTTGTGTTTCTGGCAGAATGATGTTTGGGAAATAAGCTTGCATCTGAAATGTAAACATGTCCTTTAGTTCACCAGACTTTTGAAATCAGCAAAAGGGAGTTGAAACAATTGAATACTGTGGGGTAGAAATGTGGTGGTTGGAGATACTGTAGAGAGGAGGGATTGGAAGTGTTCATCTCTTTGGAGCTGAGGCAGAGATGGGCCTGCAGAGCGTTGTCTTTTTGAGGAGCCCACAGAATTCACTCCATAAAATTACCAATGGTTCTTGCTCTCTGTTAACAGAGGACAGTAAATTAGTATGCAAACAGTAATGTCTGGACAGTTCCATCATCTTCTTCCTCTTCTTTTCTTCATGGTGAAAGATGGGTGAAAGCCAAGGCCAATAGCAGCCATCTCTTTGTTAGCTTTTTTAGGGACCTTGTTCCATGGGCATTTTTTTCCAAATCTTGCTCACATGGCAGCCAGAGGAAAACTCTTTTTACCTGAATGGGAAACGAGTCAAGCTTCTGATATTTTTATAAGTAGTATAAAATATTGCCTTTCCTCTGAGATATTTCTCTGAGCAAGTGAGAAAAATAAAAAAGTGTTTCATTTCTGTCACACTTTCCAGCTGAAGTCCTCTAAGTGCTTTAGAACTAGTGTGGATTTGGCCTCAGAACATCCCTTTATTCTGGTAGCACTCATTTCAGCATTATGGATGGAGAGGTGAGAGAAGCGACTTGACATTCTCAGGCCAGAGCTGAGCACCAATCTCCTCTTCTGGCACTGTTCCCACAATGCTGCTTTTTCTCCTTGGCCATAATGTGTCTCTACCAGCAAGCTGGATTTTTTCCTCCAGTATGAGCTCTTGAAGCAGCTGAATAAAGCATCTCAAAATCATGACTAGGCCTGAGCTGCACAGACTTCAGCACTACATGACCTTACAGTGCTGTCAAGGAATCTTGCAGAGAAAGCTGATCTGTTCACCTGGGAGGCCAGTTTGCAGCAGGAAATAAAACAGGGGCATTTTGGTGGTCATTGCACGTGCCACACTCTCCCCAAATTCTAAGGAGCACCCTACTGCACATGCTTATTCAATCTGTCATCTGCCTGGAAACTTCCTGTTCAAATAAAATTCCCTTCAGCTTAAAACATGAAACAATATTCTTTACTAGTTTAAAATGAAAATCAAACCTCCCATAACTGATGTCTCTTTGATTTCAAACCATTTTTTAATGAATCAACAATCATGCAAGTGTCCCATTTTTTCATTGTCCACTTGCTCTCAGGTGGGGATTTTTCTTTATATAAGCATGTAAGAAATAACTTTTTCTCTGAAGTTGGGTTATTTGGTGTTGTTAGATGATAGTCTGATGACAAACACTACAATGGTCAAACTGAATCATGGCCTTGCTTCTATCACTGGAAACAGATAATGATTGTGATGGATTAGGTAGTACAGGAATATCTGGCTGAAAACTTGGGTTTTTGGGGTATGAACCAGTCATGGATGGGACTACCTACAGTAATGTCTAAAGCTGACTACTCACTATTTGCTAATTGTCTTGTCTTACCCAAATTTATCCCATGAACCAATGGGGTTAATGGGCTTGAACTCCTCACCTTTCATTTGCTGTCAGCCTTCTGTTACCTCAGATTTTATCATCGTTACTTCCTGATAGCAAAAGAGAAGTCCAGCTACATTTTATGTGAGAGTTAGCTAAAAAACTTTATGTGATGTTGTCCACACCTTGGACTCCATCCCCTCTGAGATGGAGTTTCCAGCACTGAGTTTCCACCCAATGTCAAAATACCAAAAGTGCTCTGTGAAGTGACATTTCCCTGTGTATTGCTGGGCAAACTTTCCCTGAAGATACATGGGATCTGCAGTGTGAGAGGAGCTGAGGGGAGAAAACAATAACCTCACAAAAGGACCAGTTTTATTGGAAGGTGAATCACAGATGAAATGCATGATCATGGGCACTATAGCATTTAATTTCCTGAGAGGAACTAGAATTTGATAACACATAATTGATTACAGCTCGTAAAAGACTGATGGAATGTACACTGGCTTTTTATTTTCTTTGTAAAGGTGGTGGCTAACTGTTAATCAGTCATTTCATTGGGATTTAGCCTGTGTTTTCCACAGTCATGGGGTTCTTGTAGAAAAACATTTTGGATGCTTTTCATCAAGACATTGCACTTGTGTTTAGGTCATGGAGAAATCAATGCATTTTATACACCTTCTTAAACATACAGAAGAAGTGGTGCTTCAGAGGGGAGGAGAAACACCCTTGTGAAGTTCTGGGAAAAATGCTGCCATCCTGGAAAAGATGTTTTCTGTAAACAGGATAAAAACCTTGCAATCTCGAGGTTTTGTTGTTGCTTTTAAACTGAAAATAGTGATGAAGTAATTGCTTCTGGTTAACTCAATGTTTTGTTTCCATTTCAAGGTTTTATTGTTAAGTATTGAGTTGTTGTTGGTTTTGTTTTTTGTTTTGTTTTTTCTATACTTAACAATATTCTAAATACATTTCATATCAAAAGAAAGAAAGGAACACAAACTTTTGAATATGTCAGAGTTACAATATTACTACTGTCATGTATTGAGCCTCTGGCAGCATGAGCCACCTTGAGCTGAAGTTTCTGCAGCTGGAAATGGGCACATCTGTAAAGAGGCAAACACTGGAGTCACATGCAAAGGGTTAAGTAGG
>NW_005054319.1:3520849-3565808 GCF_000277835.1 Geospiza fortis | reverse complement strand
AAAGAGAAGGAAATTTTGACTTGGCTCATGCTTATGTAGTAGTAAAATGCTTAAGTCCTGCAGCACAAACCTTTAAAGCCATACAATCAAATTGATTTCCATGCAGGGAGGGCTGCCTTTTGCATGGAGGGGATGAGCACATGCTTCATAGCACAGAAGAAAGTGGGAAGATCAGTGGCAAATTTAATTCTCCTCTGCACCTGATCCTGCTGTGACACAGTGGGGGTGCCCTGTCCCTTGCTCTCCTGCTGAGCAATGGGAACTCACACAGATTGTGGGAGCAAAGTGGATGGTGTGATTATGTGTGCAAACCTGCCGTGCTTTAACCCAAAACCAGCTCAAACTCAGAGCCTCTCACCCACTCCCCCTGCCCCAGAGGGATGGGAGAGAGAAATGGGGGAAAAAAACTTAAAATTCATGGCTTGGGATGCAGGTTAATGGGGCCAAAACAAGAAGGAAAATAACGATAGAAATGATACAAGAATTAGAACATACAAAATGACTCAGATGCTGACCTATCCCAGCCAGCTTCCCCCTGTCTGGATGCTGGGTGCCACCCCAGGGTCGCCTCCACCCCAAACCACCCTGTGGTTCCAGGAGTCTGTGCTGCCCCTCGCTGAGGCCACCAGCACATGGAACCAGCCCCTCTGTGACATCTCCCCAGCTGCCCTGGGGGCTGCCCTGGAGCTGACAGAGCCTGACAGCAGGGACAGGAGCCACTGGCAGTGGGGACCCTGCTGTGCCTCCCCCCATGGGACGCCTGTGGGTGAGTGGGAGCTCTGGGAGCTCCTCACTGCTGGGGTGGGGTGGGAAGCAAAGGCCTCAAGTGCTGCTCAGCCACAACTAAAACATTGGTGTGCTGCTCACCTTTTTATCATCCTAAATACAAAACACAGCTCTGTGCCTGCTACTAGGAAGAAAAGTCACTCTATCCCAGCTGAAACTAGGACAAAATGTCAGGCAACATTTTGAAAAAGAAAAGGAGGAGATATTGATTCAGTGCCATGCGCCTACAGTTTGCAGTGAAATTTTTCCATAGGAAATATAACAGTCATGGGCCTGTGGCTGCTCTGTTTGCTGCCACTGGTGAGGCAATGGGGCAAGGCAGAGAGATGGGTTTATATTTGTTTTCCTTCTGTTAAAATGAGATTTATCCTTAAGAAAAGACTCCAATACTAGATTAAAATAACATCTTGAAAATGATGAAAGTGAAGCAACTTGTGAGATAATATTCAGCTTGCTCTCACTGGCGCTGCCACTGCAGTTAAATTCAATCCCTGGGGAAGTTGTGTCCTTGCAGCAGTGTGTTTTAACAACAGATTGCCCTGGGTTAGTAATGAAAATATTTCCGCACTAGTGTGTTTGGGGAAAGCTGTTCCAACAGTGCTACAGGAAATCCCCAGCAATTCTCCATGCTCTCCTGTGGCTGAGGTACAGAGGTGTTATACATGCAGTGTTAGTCTAAGTTTGGTCTTTGGTGTGTCCTTAAGGAAATGAGAAATGAGATTACAGCCACACTCAGTGTGTGTGAGAGCCTGACACCTTGCCCCATAGGTTTTGAACCCAGGGTTTGATTTAAGCCATATCTGATGGAAAGTGAACATGTCCAAAGTGTTGAAGTTCATCCATCATTCTTCAGGACAGTAGATGCTGATGGGAGGGCAGGACCTTAGAAATCCCCTTTGTGTGCTCCCCAGCCATAGGAAATGGTTTACCTGCAGGTTATTAAACATGCTTCAAATCCCCACAAAAAAAGGTGACCTACATCACCTCCAGCCACATATATCTTTGCATGTGATCTGCTTAAAAAAAAAAAAAAAAAATTTATCTGTCTTTTTTCTTTGAAATTCAAAATGGTATTAGGATATTGCAAACCAGCCAGTTGTCATTATTAAAGTGATTAATTGAACTTTCTTGGCCAAGTTAAATCCTTTTTCCTTTATGAATCCATTTTTTGATTCTCCAGATTCGTTGCTTGAAGATGATCTCATGCCATTACATGAATAAGACAAACATTCCATTTATCTAGGGCTGATCCCTGCCTCACCCTTTTCTCTATTGGTTTCTCCAGGTATTTTATTTCTGCATCAGGTAATAAAATAGTGGTCTGATTAGGAGGTGATGAGAAAGTTAAATACTTTGATATACAATACATTCAAAAAAACCTGATTGAGAAATAAATGGAAAGTACAGAAGTGAGTTCTTCTCAACATTGACATATAAAGAGAAAAATGCAGAAAATCTTTTAAATCCCTCCAAATCTTGTTAGCTAACAGAGGTCAGATTAGTCACTTTAGATGTAAGGTTGTACCCATTTGACTTTTTTCTCCATTGCACTTTGAAGTTGTTAAAGTTGGTCTGTTGGTAAGTGAAAGCAGTTGGTTCACAGCTCTTTTTAAGTGTATTGGGTATTTCTGAAGGAATTTTTGTTAAAAATTACAATACCTTTTAAGTCTAGCTCTAAATATCTTTCAGAAAGCTACAGAATGTGCAATTCATTTTTATGCCTTCATAAAAATGATGCTGAAGTGACAAGCAGGGTCACTCTTCCATGTGTGCAGGCTTCCCTAAACCTACTGGCGTCAGGAAGGTGCTGGTAAATAGCTCTGTCTTTACAGCTTTAAATAATTGAATTCCTTGGGCTAGCAAATAACCTTCTTAAAACTTGGCAATGCTTGAACCTTTTAGGAAACCTGATATGAAAAGGACACTATCTAAATAGCTGAATCTGAACTTAACTCCTCATGGCTTGATGGGAAGTTCTGGTTAAAAAAATATGTCAAGCCAAAATATTTTCTCTGTTGTCAAGTGTTTGAATTTTTTGGATGTGCAAAGCCACTGCCAAGAAATAAGGCACCAAAATAACCCTGAATCTTTGGGAAATTCTTAGAAAAACAAATCCCTGGTCACACTAGCAAATGCATTGCTGCCAAATCCTTGAGAGGGCAAACGGACCCCACTGAACAAGTCAAGGCACTGGGAAACCAGTGCTTGTCCATGAGATATGAAGAGGTGTTTGAAGGAATATGAGAAAGTGCTTGAAGGAACCCAATAGTGCCATGAAACTGAGGGCAAAGCCCCAAGTCACTGAGAACCTGCTTAGATTTCTTTAGCAAACAAGAATGCAGACAATCTTCCAAGTAGTGAGATGCTCCTACTTAGCTTTGCAGGAATAGTACATTTTCCTGTGATTAATTATTTAAAGGAAGCTGTATAATGGGTCTTTGGAATTGTGTGGCCCACTAATCAATCCATCCACTTTTGCATAATGCATGTGGCATCAATGTTATTCCATCTCAAGATGACTCAGGAGGAGCTTTGCCAACCTGCTCATTGGTCCTCTGCAGTGCAAACCCCAGCACAGACCTTGCAGTGCCATTTGCCTGCTCTGCTTGTTCAGAGCCAGCTGCAAATGTTCCCAACAATGGGCATTTAAGGAGAAGCAAGAATCTGAACATTCCTACAGACTTTTGAGTGATGGCACTCAAGGTGCCTGGCCTGGGGGAGGTCCCTTCCCAGTGCCAAGGGACAGCCTTGCTGTGAGATCCTAAATGTGAGGCAGTGCCTGTGAGCCTTGCTGTGAGATCCTAAATGTGAGGAAGTGATTGTGAGCCTTGCCCTGCAGGGTGGCCCTGCTGTCCAGCTGGGGTTTGGCTCCCAAAACACTACTCACACTCACACCCTTGCACACTCACTCACACACTTGTACACTACTCACACTCACTAGAAATGTCCATTTCTGGAACTGCCTTCATGAGCCCCAGTATTGTCCCCTGAAAATTAAAGAAAAGTATTCCCTCCAGTGAAAGCAATTTATAACTGGCTGATAAAATGTACTATATTTTAACCCACTTTCCATAGAAGTGTGTTTAGGATTATTCAGTTAATCCATATAATAGGATCCTTTACCTGTGATTGCTGATTCCTAAGTCTTGACTGGATAAATAAATAGAGACAGCCAGCCCTGTGCTGTGGAGATGAATACAAGAATTGCAAGAAAGTTTGTCATGCCAAGGTGCATTTGCTGTGTCATGGGTAGTCACACATCTGTTGGTCCTTTTCCCAGCTGTAGTCACAATCATTATTAATGAGCTGCATATCTTCAAAGTTTGAACTGTTTGAAAGTATACTTTAATTTAAGATTTTCTGTGCTGGGTAGGTTTTTTAGGTAAAATCTTGGTCCTCACTGAAGAAGAAGTGGAGTTTTGTCATTGACTTTGTAAGGACTATGACTTTACGCATTATTTCTACTGGTAATGATAGGTAAGTGAACATGAGCTTTTTCACAAAAAATGCCCTGCAGTGCTTCTGAAATGCACAACACACAGAGAAATATATTGTAGATTTAATGATTTATTCAATGAATGTAAAAGCTGGTTGCATAAAGGAGATTTAAGTGATTATTACCATCTGTCACTAGGTTTCACTGTGCTGCAATAAAAGTGTTTCAGATTATCAGCAGTTCAGTCATATAAAAAACCCAAAACGACCAGTTTCTTGTGATGGCATTCCCCAGCTCTGCCCTTAGAATTGCCTCTCCAGATGGTGGGTGTGTGAGGATAGAAATGCACAAAACATGGATGAAACTCAGCTAAAAGCTTCCAGAGTGCAAAGTGCAGAACTGTTCAGGGCAAAAGGGTTGACCTGGATTTCAGACAGTGGGTACATTCCATATCTCACTTCTACACTTCCCTAAACCTCTCCCATCCTGTAAAAATATGGGGGCACCTTTCCCCGTGTCCACCTTTTTTCTTCTTTTGTTTTTGTTGCAAAACAAATACAGAGAAAGTAGAGGGAAAGGGAATAACACCACTGGCAGGAACAAGACTGTGGTGTATTCAGTCTTCTAATCTTCTACATTCCTTCTTCCAATCTATCTGGGTTTTTTGGTTTTCTTCCCCCCGTCTATGGTACCCTGTAGTGATCAACAGAAATTCAACTGTCTTGATGTATAGGTAGAACATGACCTAGGTTTTGGTTTTTTTTTTAATGAACTGGCACTTTATTTCATATCTACTTTCTTCCTCTAATTTAGAGTCTGAAATAGGAAACTTGAAATTAATATAACAGTACAGAAGAGGAAAGGAAATAGTTAATAATTTTGGGTTTTCCATCTCAGATCAGAATTAGCAATACAGAAGGTTAGCATTTTGCTATAAGCAAGGGATGAGGACATCAATCATGTTCTCTGTTTGTGCCCTGGGAAAATGAAGCAGGAGACTCTGATTCTGAATCTTACCAAAGATTATTAATGAGTAACAAGCCAGAGAAACATGAAAAAAGGAAAACAAAAACATGCTATTATTGTTATATAGTTTTTATCTGACTTCTACTGAATCCTTTTCATGGTACTTTTTGCCAGTTTCCTGGAACTGGACATTTGGTATTTTCTCATTTTACTTATGCCTAATTATTGCTTTGTTTCAATGGCTGTTGCATTCCATGGATTTCTGTTGCTAGTGATTGTGAAGGACTTGAGGATTTTACAGGATGAAAGGATCAATATTATACATATAAATATTATTTACTATTTTTATTGTTCAGACACAGGTTTTTCAGCCACAACATGGGCTGATTGTGTGGTGAGGTATTCTGCTCTATGTGTGCCTATCCCAGTCAATATTGTTTTCCTGTAGGGTGTTTTATTGAGCCACTTTGTTTGTGCTTTGCTCCTCTCACTGTCCCCACTCACCCCCCGCTGTCCTTCCTGAAGACAACGATGTAGGAGAGTTACACACATCATCTCTTCATCTGTCTACATAGATGGAAGTGCTGGATAACTCTTTGACAGTCTATAAAAGGATCCAGTTTTGATTCTGTTGTGAAAGAGCAAAGTTATCAGTCAGTCTCTGAACAAAGACCTGATTATCTCTGGTTTTGGATCAGCTCTTTGTGGTTTGTACAGTGAATGTTGTTATTGAAAATCCTTCCCTCAGCTGTGGCTATAAGTGCTGGGCTTGGGCTGTTGTCACTCACTTCCTTTGATCAGTGCTGCAAGCACCAAACAGCTCCCACCCACATGGTTTGATGGTCTGATTGCAAGGTCTTGATCCCACAAGGCTCTGGGAAGTTCTTCTTGCTAAAGAAAAATTTTACAGCTGTAGGATTGAAATGCTTCTTGCTTTCTGCGGCTGCAGAAAGATGGTGTTTGCCTGAATTTAATGTCCAGGCTCTCTCTCAAAAAGCTGCAGCAAATTATTGACAGCAGAATCAAACGCAAACCTTGACTCTTCTGAAATATATTTTCACTTATCTTTAGAGAAGCATCAGCACAATGGTGGCACTAGTTCATTGAATCAAAGGAATGAGGTCAGAAAGTTTTGAAAAGGGGGTGGGATATTTCTCACTGGCAGTGGTGCTGGGTAGTTGATGAGGATTTACTGGAAATGTGTTCATGAATGGATTTATCCAGACATACACTGCTTAATGCTTGTGTAGTATTGTAAAATTTTCTGTACCTTCTAGTTAGTTTGAAATAGTCAAAATCAAATCCAGAGTTTAAAAAATAGAACAAAAAATAGAAAAAAAATTTAAAAATAGAACAAATACAGAACAGCTTCTCCAAGCTAAATTTCCTTGACTTGGAAATATTTTTTGAAAGGATCTTAATACTTTATAATCTCATGTTTCTGTGGCTAGCTGTGTCCCTGCTGTACCCCAGAGGGTGCTTAGGAACACTCTGAACTCCAGGCAGATCCTGGGACCAGGTATCTCAGCCCATCCTCACCAATTCTTGCAGTCAGTGGTAGGAGTGTGTTGGCAGCAGCCCCTGAGACTCCTGCTCCTGTGAGTGCCTCATCACATACTGAATATTTAAACCATCTCACAAATTCACAGGTAGACAGGACTTTGCTGTTTTGGATAAGCCTTTGTGGGGATGGCCTGCCTCTGTTTGGAAGGACTGTATTTTGTCATTGAAATCTTTTTGGTCTAAGTTACAGTGCCTGCATAGTATTGATAAAACTGTTATTCTCCCATGGTCTATTTTAACCTCAGTTGTCTGAAATACATACTAATTAAAAATTATATAGTTTAGATGTATGTGAAAAGCTTGTTACTTTCAAAATAGCTCCATTTATTAGGCTGCATTTTATTAGTGCAGTTTTAAAATAAATGCTATTTTTAAATTGCCTGAACAAATATGTGCTCAAGAATGGAAGGCAAAGGTAAAGAGGTGTGGAAACCAGAATTATTAGCAATAGGTGAGTGCATGTGTGTGGGAACTTGACATGGGACCTGGAATATGCTGTGGTAGAAAATCCATTGGTGAAGTGATGGGCTTGGTCAAACAGTGTTCTAGCAGAGACAGAGCTGGACCTGGTGTGCTTAGAAAGGACCATAAAGATATTCTACTTCCAATTTTACAGTCTTGTCTGTAAGGGCCAAATCAACCCGCAGTCAGGCAAAAAAGGGAAGAATTACTGTTTCTCTATTGAAATTCCATTGATGTATAGTATTTTGTATACCTCTGTTCATGAAGAAGTTCAGCAGCAGCCTAAAAATACACAACAAGGGAAATGGTGAGCTTCATTTTTTACTATTTGTCACAATATTTGTGCTGTAGTTGAATAAACTTTTCTATTGTGCTGCAAAATTCCCTCATTGGTGAGAGAGCACAAACTGCAAAGGCAGCTTGTTAGGGATATTCTCTGCTTATCCCCTACATGAATAGCATTATTCTTCCAGATATAAGCTTGAAATGGTCTCTCATTTTGGGATATATATCTAGGATTGGGCCACAGATAGTTTTCTGTCAGCTCTCTGAAATTAATACTTCTTTATGACAGTGTTTTACTGCTTGCTGTATGTAATAGTTTCTTTCATTGGCACTTATGTCCTTTGCAGGGAAAGAAATTTGCCTCTATGGCAGTACACTTTGAGTGTCATTGGCTTTCATATTGTCTATTAAAAGAGGTAATTGTGAGGAGCAGATCAGACCTCAATGAGGCCTTCTGAACTGAGCCCATTTCAAGGGGGGGAGCCAGAACTGTCAGGACTTTGACTCCCTAATTCCTGAAGAGAAGTTAATTTGCTCAGCTGCCTGATCTACGGGGAGTAGAAATGAAACTCCACTTGCACGACCTTTGGTGTCAATCATTATGGGAGGCATCTGCATTTATATTGTCAATGCACAAACTTTCTTTACTTCCTGAAGCATGAAATCACCTTTCAGATGAAGAAAGAAATATAACCCTGCATTCTCAGGAGATGCAGCAGTTCCATCTAAGGCTTCTGTTGCACAGAGAAATGTTTAAACACAATATTCTGACTTCAACCTCAACCAGTCTCTTGGAACTTGTAGTTTTTCAAGTGAAAGTTACACCATATTTTTAAAAGAAATCTATTATTACTTCATATTATTTTAGGACTTCTAATGCTCCATCTCTAAGCCTACAGGAGGTTTATCACTACCTCTGATACTGTCAGCAAAACTTGGCCCAGACTTAATGGTCCCACATTAAGTTCTCAGTTAAGCGTGTGTTCCTCTGGCACAGGAAAAAAGAATATATTTTAATGAATTTTTACAAACTGGAATAACAGGGCTAGTTGGTAACCTGCAGCAGCAGGACCTACAGCCTGTGCCTGTGATATATAGTCCTTTAATGCATTGAATTCACTGGGATATTTTATGGTGTTTGGTACCAAGTTTTTGTGATCTCTGCTGACATTCATTTAATTGAAGGATTCACACAGAGAATTTTGGGGTATCCCATTGAATTCTTTCACTACAAAGTCAGCAAAATGAGCCATACTTGTACATTTAATTACAGTGTTTGGGCAGAGTTCATCAGTTCGTTGCTAGGGCTTTTTTCTTGCTGGTTTTGCTAATGCTCACGACAAAGTTCTTGTCCACCACCTGAATGAATCAGAGACTTCTTATTTGCCCTGATTTTACTTGCAGGTTAGAAATTCTGACCCTAAAGAAAACAGTATGCTTTCAATAAAATTCTGAAAAGACTAAACTTTTAGTCCCAGAGTTGAGGAGATCACACAACAGACATGACAAATTTCTCATTCTTTGAAGTACAGAATACTTTTCTTCACTCCAAATGCTGTCCTCATTTTGTAGTGAATGGGAGAGAAATTATCAAATGAGGTTAAATAACCCCCAGGGTCACTGGAGATGGGCCAACAAGTTTGGGCCAGTGCATGCAGTAAAAGCTGTAGCCTTGGTAAAAGGAAGGAGAGTGAAAAACTTGGCAAGATTTTCACTTCACAAATGTCTCAGAAGTTCCCTCTCAGAAGGGCAGGTGTGCTGAAGAACAAGATTGGGCTGAGTTGTTTCCAGTCACAGACCTCTCAGAAGCCTGTTTAATAGAGCTGTCATTAGATCAGTGACAGCTTTCAGGGCAGGCTTGGAATGTGAGGAAATGTACAAGCTTTAAAAATGAGCCCATGATTTCAAAATCTGAAGTTTCTGTCAGATCTCACAGGTGAGCTTGCTGTGCTTGTTAAAATGTGGCTATGGAAAGACAAATTACTTAGAAATGGTACCTCCTTTCCTCAACAGAAATGACACTTTGGGACTCAGGCAGGATTGTTTTAATGCCCAGACCATATTCCTTATCTCGGTCCTTTGCTGCCATTGCAGTCTATAACACCTCTTGCTCCTTCTTTCCTGCTCCTCTACTGCCAGATTTCCTATGGGACACTCACAGGCCTTTCATGAAAGGTGGCAATTGATAAAGCAGAGAAGGTCATGTTTCCATGACAGCAGCAGCATAGCAGGGAGCATTCAGCAAAGAGCTGTACCCAACTCATCCTTCCTTGTCATCTTGAGCATCCACAGCACCTGTGTCCAAAGAAAAGCATCCTCTGAGCATTCCTGGCTCCAGAGAAGAGCCCTGGGGATAGCAGCCTGGTCTCAAGGGCTTTGGGAGGGTGTTGGAAGGGAATGCCTTAGGGTTCCTGCCTGGATCATCCAAATAGATTCCATGGATTGTGTCTCTGCAGCTTGTTGAGTCCCTCAGATGATAAGGCTGGCAATAGGGAAATAAAAATAGGGCAACAGGGAAAAAAATAAAAGAAAAAACAGTGCAGAAAAAACTCGGAAGTAAGGAGAGTCAGCTTTACTCTCTTCTAGGTCATGATGCACAGGGATCATGAGTCAGCCAGGAACTGGGCGGATGATGGGATTTGGAAGCAGACTGTTTTGTCTCTGTCAGCAGGCTGCAAGTTTGTTTATGAAAGGCACAATTTAAACTGAAGATTAAATCTCCTGATTTTTTTGATCTCCATCTGTTGATAAGGACTGGCATGAGCCCAGTGGCACCATGACATGAAGCTCTTCACAAGCCAAACATCTCAAAGAAGCCTGAATTTGTCTCTCTATCCCTAGAAATTCTCTATCTATTAGAACCTAGAAAGAATAGGTAGATATTCTTAGAAGTTGAAACCTTAAAAAAAAAAAGTGTTCCGTATTCTTCAAACCAGAAACCATTTGCCATCACCTGCTTTCCTATTTCTGCTATTGACAGGATGTGAACATAGGTAGGCATAATCCTTATTTTGCACAGATAGCATGGCAAAGTACAACAGAAAAAAGAATCTACGTTGCAGGATTAACTTCTTTTCCCCCCTCTCATTATGATTTGTTTCTGTGCCAGTTTTGTAGAGGATTTGTCATGTTGTACTGCAGTTCAAGGACCAGTTTCATACCTGGTATAAGATGTCCTGCATCTCACATGACACATATTTTGGCAGCTCTTGCCATGCTTCTGTATTACAAGCACCACTTCTGTTGTCTCCTTGGCATAATGAAGATGCATTCTACCCAACAGTCCTTAGGTAATTCTGTATCTTAGCCTAATATCTGTCAAGTTTAGTGTGAATCCATGTTATACATCTTTTTACAAAAGACCTATTGTTCTCAGTCAAATAGTCTGGGTTCTATGCTTATTAGCACATTAAATAACCTGCTTAAAATGTCACCTGAAGCACTGCAGAAAATCATCAATACCAACTGTGAATTTAGCCCAGATGCTTTGAACTTGTATCTGATACGCCTCATGTCTGATATGTTCCACAGAAAAATTGAGGAAAACATCAAAGTAATGCTTTCCCATGAGCCCTCACATGCTGCAGAGCCAAGGCAATGGAAAGCAGCCAAGTAAGTTCACACTGCAAAGCTGTAACTCACTTTTCATTGAGCGATGAGTCCGTCACCTCTCACAACTCACAGCTTTAAGAAGCAGGAATCCTTCAACCAGACCCCAGGAGTGCAAGCTTGTGACCCTGTTAATCTCCTTTCTACTTCAGTGGCATCTGTCCTTTTTTTTCCTCCCTCTCTCCTTTTTGTTTTTTTTTTCAAACCCATCTGTACATCCTGGCCAGCAGGAAATCAAAAGAGCAAAAGTAACCTGTCTCTCAGTAAGTAGGGCACCTTCCATCATGTGAAACAAAGCAGGTTTTTTTTTAAACTAGTGTCTGAACTGGAAACTTGAACATACTGTGAAGAACCTTTATCTGTGCAAAGCTCTGTGCACAGCCCTTCTGATCACCCCAAATGTTCACCAAACTGTGAGAAAAGCTGCCCTTTGTGCTGGGGCTTGTTCTGGTGGAGGAGCTGGGATAAAAAAGGAATGGAGGTGTACCACCTAGTTAGGAAAACCTAGAAATACATGTGCATAAATTAATATATGCCTGTAGCTTGCAATTATATGCACCCTCTTCTCTCTGCACATGAGAATATCGCTCTGGCCTTTCAAAAATTCCTCTTCTGTCTGAAATCTTTTGCTGGAAGACAAAGAAAACTGTAAACCACCTTTGAGATGGTTTTGAGTGCTCCCAGATCTGTCTCTGCTGCATCTAGGAGAGGGAACAGACATTCCTGGGTCCCCACCATGCTCAGCTTACTGCGATTTGTTCTTTTTAGAGCTGGTCCTTGGCTTGGGGGAGAAGCACTGCTCTGTAACATGTTCCAGTGTACTCACCACCCTGAGGAGTAACTGAGCACACACCATGGGAGATGTACATGCATGCCTGTAGGAGGATCTGGATGTACAGAGAGTCTAAAGAGTGAGAAAATCTCAAGTGCTTTCAGTAACACTGTGAATTTTTTAATGAAAAAAAGAATATATGGTTCCTTTTGTATCATGATTTTACTTCTTTGTCTACGATTGTGTTTAGGAAATCTTTTGACGTTTGGAACAGAAAGCAAACCAAAGCCAGCTTTTAAAATTAGTGACTTCTTTACTCTATATTTTCTGCAATAATCTCCCACATCAGTACAGAATACAGATTTGTGGTGTTCTGGTACAGCCAGTTTCAGATTGACTTCTTGTGCCTGTATTATCATCTTTCCATGCTGGAGAACCTGCTGATTAAAGACAGACTAAATATGAATTTCTTGTTCAGGTCATGGCTGAGCTAGTGACTGCTTTGGAACATGGAAAAATGGTTGCTCTAGCCCAGGTTGTTTTAAAAATGTTCAGCTGAAAAAGTACAGAACTTTTGAGGCTCTTGGAGGTACATATATTGTGGAGGAGAGTAGGAATCTGAATAGAAAATAAATATTAAAGGGGTTTTTTTTGCTAAGAAAGGAAATATTTGTCTAGGGAAGTTATGATAAGAAGCTTGTCTGGAAGAGCATGAAAGGTACTCACAAGCTTAGCATCAGCCAGAAGAGCAAAGATACTGGCCTGATTCTTTGTGTACATTTTTATGAAGATGATTGCTCATACTGAAAGCTCTAAATGCAACACACAAAGCATGTTTATGCAGGATTATGTAGTTCTTGAAAGTCTATTCCTGATCAGAAGTTAAACACAAAACTTCAGCATTATCAGTAAAAACAGAAGCAAAACTTCCCATTCAGGTAAAAAAAAAAAAAAGTGTGCCATTTTTCTTCTAAATGAAAATGGAAAATAATTTGAGTACCTTTCTCTCTGGGTATCCTTTATGCAGAGAACAACAAGCTCCTTTAGTCCTTGCATTATTTAGAATTCACGGGGATTGAGAATCTCAGAATGATGTCAGAATTTCCAGTTGCTTTTCTGTGGCTTTTAGTTTTGACAATACCATGTAGAAGGTTCCTGAAACTGGCAATAAAACAAGAACAGAATTCACACTTACTGGTTTGGGCTTGTTCTTGATTCTGGATGTGAATAAGGGAAATCAGAGTCCCTGTGGTCAGTCTCCTGTGGCCCCAGGGGTTTAGAGATGTGATTATGGAAATCACAATTATGAATGTTAAAGCATGTATGGGAAATAATCCCTGGAGAGAGGGAGAATTCTTAGCTGTATCTTTTTTAATTAGCAGCCTATATTGTCTGTTTATAACAAAGTCTTACTGACAAAGCTAGAAACATTTCTTGAGCTCCAGATGGCTGCTTTTCCTTATGACTTGCTGTAGGGTACAGACTTTGATTTTATATATTTTGATAATCTATCCTGATTATTCAACTAATACTCATTGTTCTCCCTGTGCTGCAACAATACCCTTTGAGAAACTGCAGCATATGGCTTGGTGAGGGAAATCTCAAGGTTAAGAAAATCTTATTTATCTATGTTTCTCATTGTTTTGTTTCCTTTCTCTTAGAGCTAGGACCTGTAACTTTGATAATATCTCTTTAAGTGTTTCCTAGAGACAAGATTCTCATTCTGGGAGGTTTCTTTCTATGGGTGGGGAGAGGTCTCAATGTATTTGTTTATCTTCAGAAGTCTCTTCTAAAGGCGTCCAATATGTGCGATAAAGTCCCAATCCAAACCAAGCCAACAAAACAATAACAACAGAGATTCTGGTTTTCATAAACCAATATTTGTTTGAGCTTCGTGTGTCCCAAACATGGATGCAGCTTTCCTAACTACTTCAAAATACAGCAGCTTCCCAGTAAAACTCTTTTTTCTGCAGTGGGTTACAATGCTCAAACTGTCTCCTGATTAAAAGCACTGATCTAACCCTTAACAAATTGGAAAAACCAAAATCTGTGGGCAAAGATTCAGGAGAGAGCACTCGGCATAAATTTTTCATTTGTTTGGGTTTTTTTGAAAAATGACATTGAGCCAAAAAACGTGCAAAATATTTCTTTTCCTTAAACTCTACAGTGTTGTTGTCAAGTTTGCTGTCAAAGCAATCCAAAAATAATGATTATCATTAGCTGATGAAATGGGTCTGTGATTTATGTGCCATATAAATATTTTGGCATTCGTTCTTTACTCATACCGTGGAGTAAACTTGTTGAACCTCTGCACTAGAACAAAAGTGAAAGGGAACATAAGGAAAGGTTTACATGGATATTGTTTTTCTTAGGGAAAAGTACTTATTTATATATTTATTTTCGTATTTTCTACAGAGTGTCTGCATAAATACAAATGCCACTCCCTCCCAATTTAAAATACAGCATAAAGAAAAAAGGACAACTGCTTAAAAAAATACTTTACTTTACTCTAGGTGTTGTCTTGGCCCTGAGAAATCAGTTGAGTTATTTACTATGGAGAGAGGCATTCTTTGTTGTATGGGGTCTTACAAAATTATTCTGCACTGCTCAGCTACCCCTTAATTGTGTAAACTTTTGCCAGCTGTCTGCAAATAGGAGAATTCGATTATTGAAGATGTGAATGCCACTGATCTGAGCACAAATTGACCCAAAGAAACACAGAAGGTTAAATATTTGGGAAGCAATCTTGTCCAAGAGAAGATGGATAGATGACAGGGCAAGCAGAGTTCAGTGAGGTAGGCACCATGCATTTATTAAGAATATCTGTGCTGCTCACAAGTGGGGCAACATGAGCCATAGGACCCTTGAATATTTGGCACTAAAATGTTAAATCCCAGTGCAGGAGCTGTGTTCTCTAGGCAGCTTTCTCCTCAAGGGGCTTGGCACTGCAATGGTACCTTTAGAGGAGACAAAAATCTCTCTGCCAAGCATAATATTCATTGAGGGAACACAAAAGGGAATTTGATCAATGTTAAGAAGTTCTGCTTAGCTCTTGAGTATTTTCTGCTGCGCCCTGCAGTTGTGCCAACTATGAGAAAGCTGAACCCAAATATGCAGACTATGACTAAAATTGTCTTTTCATGTTGACCTTGCTGGTGTTGCTCTACATTTACATTCCTGTGGGTGAAAGGACAAACAGTGTGTGATTCACAAATAGGGAACGCTGAATGTGGACTTATCCCAAACGGCTTTTCAGAGACATCCATATAGTTGTGACTTCAGGAAAGAACTTATAAACCAAGTGTAAATGAGCATGCAGTTTACTTGACTGATCTATGTGTACAACTTAATGCTGAGGTTTTTCAGTTAGTATTCACTTCACAAATGAGAGATGTAAGATGTTTAAATTAAATGAAGCAGAAAAAAAATTGATTCTCTCCTTTCTCTCCATCCTTCTTACTAAAAGTTTTTGGCTCTTTCACGTTAGTGGCTGTGCTATATATTGGCATTTACTCTAATGAAGAGCCCATGATGTTTCCTAAATGTTCCACTACAAGGACCTTGTTAATAGCTTCCATTTATCCAGCAAAATAAAAGCTCCTTGCAATCTCCAACCCAATTGTGCAACAAGCCAAGGACATAGAAGGGACATGAAGCTGGAGTCTGTCCTTAACTGAGCCATCCTTTATTCCAGTGTGGCCAGGTGCTTTGTTCAGGGAGCCAAAACCTGGGGCTGCAGGTTAAAAGAGGCTTTTCCAGGGATGTGTATTTATGCCCAGGGATCTGTTCCTCTGTTGCCCAGGGATCTGTTCCTCTGTTGCCCAGGGATCTGTATTTGTTCCTCTCCAGCGATAAACAGAAGTTGAAATCTCAGTGTGGCTCTGTGGTTGGTCTCCCATTGATTATTGGGAATCTCACTGATCCATGTGGTGCTGATAATTTACCTAAAACAAGGGTGGGATGTTGGAAATTGCTTCCTTGCTTTGCCAATCAGCTCCATTCCAGATCCTGTGAATCACAAAATCTGTGGCCAATCTTGGAGGTTTTGATCCTGGTGATCTTGGGCAAATCCAGTCAGGTGATTTTTTTTCATACTCCAAATGTGATATTTAGTCACAGAGAATAAGAGTAATTATTTTATCTATCTTTTAATAATTAGTCTTGACACATCATAATGGGTTCTGTAGTCTTCATCTAATCAGCAACATTAAAATGATAATTTAAAGACTGTGAGTGATAAAGATTAAAAATTACAAATACTAATAACTTCCTATCATTAAAAAAATCAATTGGATAGAAAAATAGTTTCATCTCAGTGAAATTGCATTGTATATGAGAAGTCATAAAGATATACAAATGTAGAGTAATCAGTGCCCAAATTTAAAACATCTTAAGGGGACATTAATAATATTTGCATATATTTTGACTAATTTGCCTTTATTATGCTGCAGAATGCAGTCTTTTAAGATCCTCCAAATAATTTAAAGGTTTTCACTGAGGCTGCTGTGTTATAAATGTTTGTGTTTTCTCTTTGAAAGTAGAAGTACTTAGGAATTTGTGTTCTTGGTTACTGTGTTAGCATCTATTTTCCTAAGAACAGGCAAAAATAATTAAACACTCTCTAGGCTGATTTTTTAAATTTTCTCTTCTGAACAGAGCAAAGTACAGAAAACAGATTCATTTTTGGAGAGGTTTTTTTGCTTGTTGTTTATTTCTCTCAATTTTTTTAAATAGTAGGACAAACCTCTGTGAGTTCAAATTAGTCCTTCATAAAAAATGAAAATCTCAGATATTCCACTGTGACTTCCACATCCTCTCTGGTTTTGTTGGGCATCACTGTAAGGTGTGAAAGCACAGCAAGAATGCACAACTTCATTGTTCTAAACTGACCTGAGACAACCCTCTGGCTCTTTTTTATTAACCCACAGAAAATTCCATTTCCCTCTGTTTTGAAATTAAATGGAAGCCATGGAGTTCCTTATAGACAGGGTTGGACTTTCCTGGGCTCAGAAAGGAGACAATTTTGGGATTGAAGAAAGGGATGCTGGTTGCAATATATAAAAAAGTTCATTCATAATGTAGTAGTAATTAGCACAAAACTCTTTTACAATGAATGGAAATAAATCCTACAGTGCACTTAATAGAGGAGAAAATGGCTACATCGTAGTTTAGAAAGAGCAGGAACAATTTCTGGAAGCAGTGCCAGATATCCCCAAAGGTTTCAGCTACCTTTGCTACATGCTAGAGGCACTAATTTGAAAATGGAACTGATGCTTGCTGCATTCTAACTCTCACTTTTGCAGAACTGTATAAAGGTTCCTGTTTTGCTATGTATCAAACGTAACATAGTTTTGTTGAAGCTGCGACACTGTTTTCTCAAATCTACAGTCAGTGCTTCAAATAATTTAAATTAATATGAGCTGAATGTTTGAGCAGAGAATTCTCTGAAAGCAAACAGAACCTAAACAAAATGAAAGCTATCATGTCCTTGGATGTTTTCAGTGACTGACAATCTGCTTTTCTTTGGCGAAAATTCTTGAAGAGCAAAACCCACAGTGACTTGCAGGGACAACCTCTTCATTTTCTCCCTGCAGGAGCTCTTTAACACCAGATTTGCTGGATTAGTAATTTGGAAACGTGGCTGTAACAGATAAATAGATAAAAAGAAAAAAACTGCAACAAAAAAGAGTTTGACTCAGCTGAATGCTGTCACAGGCTCCTTCAGCATCATCTTGGTCTCTTAGTGGAAGCAAATCTCCATAGCCACTGCTGTCTATGGACACATTCCACACTTGAGCTGTGTTAGGGAATTCACTCTAGAGTGTTGCCATTTTTTTTCCCAAATGCCTAAGTGCCGCCAATTATTTAAAATTTGTCTTGTGATCTAAGGAGTGGCTTCCAGTCCTGCGTCTACAAGTGTAAGGAAGCACTGTCCCTGTAGAAATATTTCCACACTTGAGCTTCTACAAGTGAATTAAAGCAAAAAAACCTGAAAGTAAATTTCAGCTGGAAGTAAATGAGCTGCCTCCATTTTTGACCAAGTTAAATCTAAATCTGTCCTACAGAAGCTGAATTAGGCCAGATCTGGTTCCTCTCCTGAGGCCAAGCCCCATGTACGTTTTATGTGTTGGTTTTGGAGTTGCTGTTAGTTTGGTGACCAGGGTTGGAGGGTTCTCATGGTGTTTGCCAGCAGCTGCAAAGCCCAGGGTGAGCAGGGGGCTGCTGTGCCTCATTCACCCCCTGATTATCTCCAATGTTCCATTGCTGAGCTGATGGGCAAGCTTTTGTTACCAGTTTAGTTTAGGCTTTCCTAGTCTTGTGCTGCTTCTCAGATAGCCTTGAACCACAGCTCTCTGGAAGGAAAAGATGATTTATTTTTGCTGCAGGTGGCTGCTGAAGTTGCTCATTAACTGTTATTGATACTATAACACTTTTTTGCTATAACAGACTTTCTTTTGATTATTAGATCTCTAGGAGTTTCAAGATTATTAGGGTTCTGTAGAGCCTACTCATTTTTTTTCAGTGTCTCTAACATTTGGAGATTTTTTAAAATAATTTGTCCCATTTTTCTTTATTTACTAAAATGTCTATTGGAATCAAAAGAACTTCTATCTCATTTTATCCCTCTGGGGAAGATTTTTTCAGAAGTTCCAGTGACTCTGTAATAAGCAGATAGATGAGGTTCTGTGTATGGTCTGCTTCTAGGGTACCTACTTGAAATTCTCAAAATGCTTGGAAGTTATTATATATACTGTCCTCAATTAAATCATGGGCAAATAGTGTGTGGGGATGAACCAAAACTATTGTTAAAGATAAAATTGATTTGGAAAACCAGGTTTTTATTCCAAATCCTCAGATCAAAACGGAACTAATTTTAAAATGAAAACATGGCATTTGGCACAGCAGATTTTCCCCACCAAGCACTAAGCTCATCAGTAATAATTTCTGTGTTATTTTTATTTGTGTTTTATCTGGCATTTGATTTCTAAAGAAGCTATTAGAATTTTTCAATTCATTTAAATGGGAACAGGATTGGACTAATAGCGAGAGCTTTTTAAAATAAGTTTGCATGTCACTAATCCAGAGGAGCTGTTAGTACTACAAGTTATTCCAATTATTTGGTTTGCCTGGTTATTGGAAAATTCATAATTAAATGTTTTCAACTTTTTTTTTTTATTAGAGTGTTGTTCTTTATAATTCTTAAAACACTTTTTTATAGCTAGGTGTTTCTCTTGGGTTTGTCATTGTACAAAGCAATGCAAAGCCTGCCATTCTTTCCCCAGGTTCTCTGCAATTTGTGCTACTTCTCTCTATTGTATGTGCAGTGTAGCAGGTGGGTTCTTTTCTGTTGCTTCATCTTCTTGCAGGAAGGGGGAGGTTTTTATCTTCTGTTATTTAAGGAAGAGCAAAACAGACTTGAATTGGCTCTTTCCAGTCATAAAAATGCCCAAAGTTTACTTGGCAAAAACAGGAGTGAAGAACTGACCTGCCAGGGAGGAGTATTTCTCTCTACATCCAGCTGGATTTACCTCCCCACTCATTTTCAGAATCTGTCTTTGCCCTTCCATTCAGATAAAAAGCAGGTGTCAGATTTTGTATGAGTAACAGAGAAATCTGATTAATAAATCACATTGAGCAGTTCTGTGGTTGGTGTATTCAGATTCAAAGCACACCCTGAGACTCTAGCAAAATCCAAGAGAATGCCCAAGCACAAGCTCGAGCAGCTTAAAGCTGGTGTTCGTGGAGCCATCAGCAACACCCAGTGTTGCTGTCTCAAAACTTGTTATTATATTTTCTCTTTCTATATTTAATTATGGATACATATTTGTGCAAGTTATTCCAAACTTCGATCTTCATTGCACATGAGATAAGAATATATTTTTGGGGGATGAATGTCTATGCTACAGTCTGGGAGACTTGACACTGAATTTTCCCAGGCTACAAAGGAGAGACTTTTGTTCCAAGCTGCAGTATGGTAATGGCAATATGTCTATTTATACTCACACACTTAATATGTACCTGTCCCCTGGTATAAGATTAATGGCCCCATATTTTTAGAAACTCTTTGACAATGAACTTGGTTCTCCTTTGTTTTGTGCCTGGTGAAACATGACTGATTTAATCCAGAAAGTGCTGATGTGCGATGTGTTTATGGTAGAATCTGACTGTGGGTGATGGTTGGTAAGGGATTGACAAGGTTCCATAACCTTTAGGGCTCTTTTTGCATGATCCCCTCAGTGATGTGTGGGGAGGGACAGAGAACAGTGCATTGGTTTCACCTCTTGGCAGATGTCTGAGTTTGGTTTCCATTTGTACCCTTCCAGTGCATTGAACCAAGATTGTTTTAAGGTGTATTTACAACTATTCCAACATTATCCTAGGAGAAAAGGTTTGAGTTTCTGCCAGTGTGGCAATGAGAAGACACAAAGATGGCTTAAAATTACCTTTGCTCATCAGACTCTCCATTTTACTCTGTACTCTGACTGGACGTGAAAACTTAGTGGTTTTAATTCTATCAGACAACAAACCCTGTTTTATTAATCAGACACAGGTTCTCTATTGAGGTGTGCTGATGGTCTGGGATGAATATTTGAAATCCTAAAAAGACTGAATGAGTTCAACATTATTGTTCAGTATTTGAACAAGAGATATTTTTTTTCCCATGGAAACATTAAAAACTCTGTAAGGAATCCAGTGAACCTTTACTACTCTAAGGTCCTCTTGGACAATATTTCCCCCTGCAGTATTCCCACTACTTAGTTTTGATTTTTTTTTCTGTAAAATAAAGATTATATTTCTTTTGAGCAAAATGTTTTCTAAATGGAATTAGTCCATTAAAAGAGCAGAGGGAAAGTTGGTTTTGTTTTTAAAGACTCTTAGAGGATTTAATCTACCCCTTAAATCTCTCAAGTTGATAATAGGATACTTTTTCCCAATCCACAGTGCTGTTTGTTTAAGCATTTCTAGAGAATTACTCAAATAGGGTTTGAAATAGGTGGATTTTCTTATCAATCTAAACATTATTTAAACATGCATCTTCTTTAGGATTTAGGGGTGTTTTAGCAGCAGTGATGCAGATAGTAATTCAAAACCTGATGCACCTCAAGGACAGATGTATCTGCCCAGACCCTCTGAAAATCGCAACTTTAATGGCAGGACAAGGCAAGTCAGATGCAACTTTTGAGACAAGACTGGCTGTTTATTTCATGAAAAACCTCTTTTTATTATTTCCATTCACTTCTGCCACCAGGGAAAGCTACTGATCCTAAGGTATTGTGCAGATGATTTGACTTTCTGAGAAGTGAACTTGGTTTGTGTGTCAAGATTGTGACATGTTTCTCTGAAACTTTTAGTGGGAATGACTTGCTGGCTGACAACAAGTAGGTCTGTTGCAGGGAGAAGATTAGAACAGAATTGTTCTGCCTCATGGCCCGGGCTTTTAACTACCTCAGAAAGCAGCAATCTTCCTCATTCTGTAAAGCTGTTATAAAAAATTGTGGTGTTTTTTTATTTTTGTTCCACAGCTGTCAAAATGGTACTTAGTATGTTTATTCAACAGACTGTGAACTGGAGGTGTACACACTGAGCTGATCCTGTTCCAATCATTGACCTTAAGTGGAAAGAAAGGAAAGATCAAACAAATATTTTTTTTCTGATCTTTGAAAAGCTGCCAAAACTAACGAAGTTGAATTCATTTGGGACAAACGAGATGCTTTTGTTTTTTCTACCTCTTTCGGCTTAGTTGTGTTTTGGATGGCGCTCAGTGGTTGCAGTTGGAATACAAAACAACTGCATCAAACCCCTCTGAAAGCCAGGTCTGTCTCATGTATTGCACCCAGGAAACACTTGTTTGTGTATCTTCAGTGTACTGTTCTTATCTTCTTGGTAAATAGCCCCAGTTTACACAGTGGGCTTGTTTTTGTTTTTGTTTTGTTTTGTTTTACATAGGGGAAGGAATTGGAGAAATTCTTTCCTGCACTTCTTTAGCTTTCCCTCAAGAGATCAACCTAAGTCAAGGGCTCACCCAAATACCTCTACTTTTAAAAATGACAGAGGTTAATTTTTATGATTTTATGTATGAATATATATTTTTTTTTTTGTATCAGACAGACTGCTGATATGAAACCCCCTGGAACTGTTGGTTGCGTCCTTACACCCAATGCAAATATTGCAATGGTTTGTTCTTATAATTTCCCTCCCTCTACCCAACATTATTATTTCAGCTAGAACCAACAAAATAGCTTGGGATGCAACAGACTTGAGTAGAAAGCTCTTTGTATATACCTTGGTTTGTGTGAATTTGGCCAAGGAATTGCATTTCCCTTTGAACAATGACCTACCTCTGTCTTGTCTGGTGTGCTCCCAAGCACAGGAGATGCTGTGACTCTGTACAGCAGCAGTCCAGTCCTGTCTGTCAAAAAGAGGCAAAGATCTTAAGATTTGGCATGAGACAAAAAGATTTCAGTTGCAATGGATGTCAGTGCTCACTGCAAGGTTGGATTCCTTTGAAAATCCCAGCCATGGTCATCATTGTAATTTGTGATGAACACCAAAATGGAACAGTGGGATGGGATCAAGGGCTTCACAGCAATTGAGAAAATTGTTTAGGAAAAGATTCTAAGAAACTTTAGTTTCTAATGTGGCCCTGGCTCCTTCATTTCCATTTCTTTGATAACAGGTCCAAACTCCTTCAAATCTGAGTTTCAGCTCAGTCTTGTCCCTCTGGACCCATGGCAGATGTGCAACCTTTAACCATGTTAAAGCTGCTAAGTCTTGTGATTTTAGTATGAACTTCATCAGAATGAGTGGAAAATTATAGTCATTCATTAATGAGGATTTATGGTGTGTAAGTCCTCTGTGCAGGATTTTAGGTTAGAGATTCATTGCATTTTTATTCAATTTGATATTTAATATGACTTGCATATGTTTTCCTCTAGGTTTATCATAGAATATTTTAGTGTACAGCCATATAACAAAACCTGTGCTGTAGGAAGGCAGAGCAGTGTGGGCTCTTTCTCAGACCAGAAATCCTTTTGCTCCACGTGGAATCTCAACTTTCAGGGCTCTGTAGCAGTGAAATGGTTCCATACAGCAGCTAAACCCAACCACAGATAAGTAAGTGCTTTTGTGTTTCAAATTGACAAAAAAGGGGTGATTTTTTTTCCATATCAAGGCATAAAATGGATGGTGGGAAAGGGATGCAATGTTGTTAAAGTGTCATGGAAGCACCATTTTGGTCTTAATAAGACCTGTGATAAGTTTACCTCATTGCTATTGCTCTATTGCTGTTGAGAGGTCATTCAATACTACAGGGAAATGAAGATTGATTTCTGAGGAATGCAGGGAAAATTTTTGGTGTTTCTAGATGCTAAATTTTGAAAAAAAAGTATTGAAAATAGTATGTGCTGTGCTTTCCCCCCTTTATTTTCCCTTTAAAATGTTAGAATTCCATTGCAGTTTTGGGTTTTTTCTGCAACAAGTTAATATGCAGGATATCTTCACAGTACTTTGTTGGTCAAAGTCTCTGTGCTGAAGGTTTATTTCATGTTGCAGATTCCTCTGTTTGTACCAGTGGAGGTGTTTTGGACATTATTCCTTTTTAATTACGAAGATTTATAGGACAAATAATCATGTCACAAGAAACATATTCTGTATGAGTGCTGCTTTTTTGGTATAAATTTCACTACCTTATAAGAGTCATAGAATGGAACCTTTGGATGTACGTGTATGAGCTCCAAAGGAATTAGGTTTAAAAGAGGACTAATTTAAGGTTTGATAGAAATTCTCCTAGGGCAGTAGGAAAACTTCTATTGGTTTCAGTAAATTGACTCAATCCAACAGGTAATTAACTCAGGAACCAGACCCAAGTTTAATGATATTTACTAAATGATGATATTTGTAGTTTACTGGCTGTGGATTCAGAGACACCCTTCACTTGGGGTTCCTTTTCTCAGGTCTATCTGGTTCTCTGCTTTTCAAAGTTGAAGGGCGAACAAGAAGATCAGGAATTTCATCATGAAAGCTGCACAATGCAAAAGAACTGACACCTAGAAAAACAAGCAGAATTAAACAGGATTTGACAGGTTGCAGAAAAGAGAGAGTGAACAGGACGGGAACAATGAGCAGCAACTAATTATTATTTCAGTTGTCACCACAACACATTAAAAACTTCCGAAGGCTATGAAATTAATTGCATGCAGAACGGCACTCAAGGTGCTTAATATTTTGTCTCTCTGGGACAATTTGCTAGAGACATCGTTTGAACTACAAATACAAAGCAGGGAAGATGGGCCTCTCTCTGGCTGTGTCATTCTTCATTTTAATGAGGAAAAAATGTCACACAGAGCAGTGTGAATTTGAAATATGCTTCAGTTTTATGTCGGAGTAAGTATGTTTCTTAAAAGAGCCCTAATGATTCTAAATTCTAGACCTTGTTGACAAGACATCTGCTTACTTGGCCTGTGGTTTGTGTCTCATCTAGAAGCTCATTAACATATATATTAAAAGAAACCTATTAAAATATTTGCATTTTAAAATGAGTCATAACCCCCCACTTTTCCCCCCACCCCCATCTTTCAGAAACTTGTTTTGGTCTTGCAGAACATCCCACTAGGGAGACAGAAATATTTCAGTTGTTCTCGAACCATTTAACATTTGGGTAATTCTTATAATTACTTTTCTCTTTAATTGTTAAAGCTGGAAGGCTTATATAATATTACTTTCAAAATTCATAGTTCAATGTAAATAATCTTTTCTGTACCCACAGACCTCTCAGTTGGATACTGCCTTGAACCCTAAGGGTGCTCATTCTTTCTTTTGGTCTTATTTATTATTTTCTTCTCTCCTCATCAGTTTTCTATTATTCTCTTTCCTGCCTCTTCATCTGTCTAGAGGCACATGCATTGGGTGAAATGACACTTGAAGCCATGCTGGTTGTTTATTTAAACAAATCATATTGAGATGAAAAGAGCAGATGATTGCAAAGCTGTAACAAATCTGATTGAGAAGCTCCTCGTGCTCTTGAGAGGTCTTGTCATTTTAAGGGATTCTCCCACCTGGACTTGTGGCTCAGAGATCTTTCCTGCCAGCCCTCCTGGTCTAGCACAGGGTGCAGGAAGATCCTTCTGTGTTGTCTGGTGTTCTGAGCCTCCTGGAAAATGTGAGAAAAGCAGTAAAACACAGCCCCCAGCAAAGTGCTCCCAGCTGTCCAGGCTGTGTCCTGTGTCCTGTTTGCCAGGAAAACTCTGCACAAAGGATGTGCAACAGGGAAATCACAGCTGAGAAGATTCAGCTGCTTTCTAGAACCTTCACAGCACAAAGCATCTTCAGAACAGGATGCTTTTCCCAGCAAGCTGAGCTAGTGAAAATGAAATAAACAGGAATATTTGCTTTATCTGCAAAACCAGCCAGGTGATTTCCTCTGGAGGTGAGCAGGAGGTTCTGCCTCTCTGCTGGGAGGGGAGCATGGCTTGGATGGCATTGGTCTGTCAAGGTGCTCACTGGGAGTAGCACCCACTGTCACTAAGATGACATTTTTATTTCAGGGAACAGATTCCCTAGAAGGAAAATTTCTAGCAAAGATGAGATATATCTACTTTGGAGTACCACAGATTACACTGGGAAGACTATTTCTTGGTGGAAAGACTAGCAAAGGACAATTTTGGCAGCTGAGGTTCTCATACCTAACAAGGAGATATTTTTATTGTCAGACACTCCTCTTCCAGTTTCGTCTTTAAAAACTTTTACAGTATCAGAATCTTAGTGCCTTCTCAGGCTTTTAAACCATTTTCTTGCATATTGAGAGCAGCTGTATGGGGAAAGGAAAGCTCCTGCTGCTTCTCAAAAGCAGTATGTGTAACATCACAGTGGGAAATAACATGTTTCATGAACTTGATTTATCCCCTCTGCTGTGTGGTATAAATCCTCCTTCCTCACTGCATGGCCTGCACAGGCATTTTTGAGGGCCTTATCCTGCCTGCTCCTGAACAAAGTGCAGAGGAAGGATTTAATTAAAAGCAAATATTTATTTTTGGGAACCTTTAACTCCTACACATACTCTGCTGCCTGGCAGGGGGAAGCACTAAGTAAAATCACAGGAAACAGTAAAAATATTTCCTACCCACTGGAATTATTAAGAATTTGCAGTACCTAATACATTATTTCAAAACCCCAATTATAAGCCATGCAAAGCAGTGCAAGATAATGCCTCACTTAAGACAGCATGGTCTGTTTGTTCTGTCTCATAAAAACTAGTGGAGGACAACCTTCCATTTTATGTTGTTTTTTTCCTCTTAGACAATGCATTTTGATGCCAATTTTAATGGCTGCCAATCTATTTTTTTTAAATTTTTTTTTGAATGGGCAGCTGCTTGATCCCTGTTATTAGAATACCTGAGTCCCTCAGAGTCCTTAGCTTGCTTTTTGTCTCCAGTTTTCATGTTGGTAATTTTCACAGATAACTGAGGCAGAGGAAAAAAACTCATAATGTATGTGAGAATGTTAAATTAATAAAATCTGTGGGAGTTAAATGTTTTCAGTGGAGTGAGTCACTTGCTGTCATGCAGGACTAGAAGTAAATAATCCCCAGATGTTGCAATGTTCCTATCTCCTTGTCCAGGCTGCAATTTCAGTCCTTCTTTTACTGCTGGTTGTCTCTGGATGTGATGAACCCCACTGAATATTAAAAGCCAGAGAAGTTGTTTGCTGTTTTTCACCTTAAAAAATCTGGTTGTTGATTTAGATCTCTAAACATCTAGTCCTGCAATGGACATTAAATACTGAGTTACCAAACCCTGGCTGTCTCTCTGTCCTAGCTGTGTGCAGTGCCATTGTGTTTGTGAAGGCAGCACTCAGCCCATCATGGTTGTTACTCTACAAACCCAAGGAAAGGATTTCTCCCTGTCCTGGAATTTGAAATTTCTTAGCTATTAAAGGGATGAGAAGCTTTGTTTGAAACTTGGGGAGCTGAAAGATTGTTAAAAATTGTTAAAGATTGTGAAAAATTGTTAAATGTTTCACCCATCACATGGGCAGTTTGTGGTGGGGCTGAGAAATGCTTCTGTCTGCGGTCTGGGCCTGTGTGCAAACCTCACAGATTTACAGCCCAGTGACAGCCACTGATTAAAAAAAAAAACCCTGTTATGCTTTATGAAGTGTTGGAGTATTTTATCTCTTTGTGTCTGTTGTGGTGTCCTTCCCTCTCAGCATGAGAGAGAAAGGGAGCAAGATCATCCAGATAACACTGTCCTTACTAATGAGAAGTTCAGCCAAGCATGTGCTGGTTTTTCTGTCCCTGTGCTGTGGTTATCTGCAGAACAGGAGTAGAAGACGAATATCTAATCTTTAAAAAGAGCTTTGGAAGATTACTTCAACCTTTAGCCTGGCCCAGCTGAGCTCCCCTTAAATCCTAAAGGGATCTAAATATCTTGTGGTTCCCAGATGGACGTTAGTGCACCATGCTGGAACCATCCAAAGCAGCAAGTGGGAGCTAGCTGGGGAGAGAGATTTTCACATAAAAGCAGAACTGCAGAGGGTTGCCTTCTCAACTTCCTTTTTTTGTTTGTTTGTTTGTTTCTTTTTCCTAACAAAGAAAAGTGGAACTGTGCATGTTGGAGCAAACCAGTGGGAGTGAGGGAAGGTCAGATGAGGAGGATTATTCCTTGAATGTTAACCAGAAATGCTAACTCCTAATCCAGTGTGGGTTGAATTCTTACCCTGTGTCATTGTGACTTCATGGACTCCTAAGCAATTATTTGGATCTTGATTTTCAGTGAAACTTTTAAGAAATTAAGAGTAAATAAACCTTTAGCATCTGTGGGGATTCTGTCTAGATCAGTGTCAGCCTTAATTAGTCCTGCTGCTGGAACATGTTCAATTCTGGTCTCCTAAGACAGCCTTGTTCCTTCAAGAGTGTCCTGACAATATGACCTGACTTTAGGGCTGATGAGGATGAGATTGTATAACCTTGTGGCACTGGCTTGCACACTTTTCTGGCACTGCATTTAAAGCATGGAAGTTGCTGTATGGGAGAGAGAAGATGCAAGAGGCCACATTCCAGAAGAGAGTGAGTGCTTTCCTCTGCCATTGTGGGAAGAAAGCAGGCTAAGCTTATGCAGTTGGAGCTTTATTTTTTAACCTTCATGTCTGTTAGGTAAGAAATGGTGGATTTATGACCATATTTATTAGATTTAAATTCAAGACTTAATGTCCCTGTATTTGCCTCCAGTTTGGGCTGTGCTGTCACACAGAGCAGCTACATCTTCAAGAGCACATTGTGCCCTCACACAGCTGGGAGAACAGTCCTGGAGTGGACTGTGCAGCACTGGCCAATTGTAATTCAGGATATTTCAGTGAGATTTATCTCAAGTGAGCACAAAGTGCCTCTGGCAGCTCCACTTCATGAGGTCTCTACTCTCAGTCTGTGCCATTCTGAATGACTCAGGCTTGATGTAACTGTAACAGAGACTTGATTTGCTTTCATGTCTGTACTTTTGGATTCAGAGCACTGTCTTTGCTCTCCCCCAAACAAAGGCAGAGCAGTGAAAATAACTGTGAGTTACCAGGTGTACAATGGAGATTGGGAACAGCTTGAGCAGCTCTCCCATCACAGCCCTGCCCTTGGGACACAGGGGCTGGGGAGTGCCTGCCATCACTCACAGAGCCTGAGCACTCCAGAGCACCAGAGGAGTCAAAGGCACTTAATTCTTTACAGGAGGTGTTTATGGCATCAGTCTCCAGGGCAACGTGGGAATTAGAAAAAGGATCATGTGTGTACCTGTCCTTGCTGTTAATTACCTTGCCATTGAATAAAACAGAGCAACATAAAATGGCCGTAGGAGATATTTAGATTGGCTGGAACATAAGGTTAAAGGTTTCTAATCTGCTTTATGATGGATGGCCCCAGTAGTGCTGAGGGCTGGGAAGCAGCTCTTTCTCTTTTTGGTTATAATATGGCTCGAAAATTTTCTGAGAGCAAACTTCCAGCCCCTCCCCATCTGCAGTGCAGCTCCAGTCCCTCTCCCTGATGTTTGCACACTAATGCAGCAGCCTCTTGCTGCTGAAAGAGCAGAAATAAGAATTCCTAGGGAAGCAGGACCATATATTGTCCCTCTGTGTTTTCCTGAGAAGTATAAATAGCAACTGCTTTTTTGCTTTATCCACCCATGATGTTTAGCTATTCACAATTTCACTCTATAGAGTTCTTATGTATGTTTCAAAAATAGAACACCTTTAAATGAAAGTGAAATTTCATTTTTAATTTATACAAAGGTTAGTGCTTCTGCTCCTAAGAGTTGTCTTTGAATTGCTGTGAGAAGGTTACCTTGTTCCTTCTAACATGAGCCTATATCTGACAGCTGGTCCCCTTAAAGAAACTTTCCAGCTCAGAAATTTCAGTATATAAATTATATGCTATGAAAATATTGTCTTTTTTAAGACCTTTTTTATAAAAAAATCTTTTTTTAATAAAGATTTTTTAAAAAATCTGGGTCTTTTCTTTATATGAAGAAATTTCTGTATGTATAGACAAGAACTTTAGTAGTGGGATAATATTTCCGATCACATTTAACCTCTCTAGAGTCCTTGTAGATCATAAAAATATAATTCCAATTTCTAAAATAGATTAGACATAACTATGCAAAGAACCAGGGCTCTGATTTTGGAAAAACCCAAGGTCAGAGGGGAAGGGTCTTCTGAGTAATACAAGGCAGCATTTTGCTGCTCAGAACTGCTTGAGCATTCACAGTGCAGAATGTCAGTCAATCCCTTTCCCCCCTCCACTCTTCCCTATTTCTCTTTTTCCATCAGCAGCTTTTAACTAATAATCTTCAGAGCTCAGTGATTAAAAAGTCTTTCTTGTGAGCAGCATGAAGACACAACCATCCTTCACATTATGCTGTGAGCATTGGCAGTGATCATCTCTACAAAAATGTGCACATTTTGTTAAATGCTGTCATTTATTTCAGTGCATTTATTGCCATAAAACTTCAATGACAGTTTAATTAAGAGCTTAAATATTTTATACTACAAAGTAGAAATATTTATGACGGAGATTGTCAGAGGCAAAATATCAAAAGAAAACAGGTGCTTTTGCAGAAAAACAAATAAAATGTCTAACAGTAAACATTTAAAAAATCAATTATTCATCATGGTTCTTTTCATTGCTATTGAATTGCTTTATGAAGATTTTGTGTCTGACAAAGTCTGTGGATGTTCAATATTGTCTTATCCAACCACTTGGTTTTCCTGTTGGTATCCTGTGGTGTGGCTGGACAGATTATTTTCTTCAGGAAAACATCCTGGGAGCAAACTAAGGTGAAGGTCATAATTTAAAGTTGTGCAAGGAGGGACTGAGAACCAGCAAAAGCCAACCAGACATTTGCAGGCAGGTGTACAAAGCTCTGAGAAGGCTCCTGAGTTACCGGGGGGGTTTGTGTTGCTGTAGGTGGATCTGTGGATTTGGCAAGAGGTATTGAACTGCCATAAGACCTGGTACAACCGAAAAAGCCTTTCTGAGTAGGGAAACCCTGCAAAGAGAAAAGGGATGAGGGCTGGTAGTTTGGCATTTTTAGGGACTGAGGCTGAACGTTGGAGAAAGGGAAGGCAGCTCACAGCTTGGTGTGTGCTTGTGGAACAGTGCTTCCCTTGAGGATGATCCCTGGCTTTATCTGGAGTTGTTTTTTTGCCTTCTGCCCTTTGTGTAAGGCTAAAAACACAGAGAAGAAATGCTTATCTAAAGGCTTTACTCCACAGTTAAACTCGGATTTTTCCTGCCAAATGTTTTCTGAAACAGAAAGGCTGTGAAGGTAAACTAACCTTTACTGTACCTTCACACTGATGGCAGAGTTATTTTTCCAAAACATCCTATGCCAGGTAAATGTTCTCTGTTTCACTGATGTATCATCCTGTTCCACTATAACCAACTGCCAAGTGACTTTGTTTTCTCACTCCAAACTCCTAATGGAGCCATTAACATTTTTTCCAACAACTATTGTTGGACTCGGTGGGTGCACTGGGCTGGCAGAAATCCCACTGGCTGCAGTGGAGGCCAGATTCCACATATTGCTGTTTCTCTGTTAATTAGTGGATTTATGTTTTTTCCCTTTCCAGTCTTCACAAACAATTGAAGGAGCTGCAGTGGGTGCTTCTCGTGGTGTCTGCTGCTTAAGAGAGTGAGGGAAGGAATTAAACTGTTTAAAACGCATTTATTCTTTGTGATGTAAATTCAATGACTTAATTCTAGGTACAAAACAGCCAGGGAGTTGGTCTGCCAGCCTTGCCAATGTCTCAGTTCATGAAATAATGAGTGCCTGAAATACAGAGGGTTCCAGTAACTGAAGCAGGGGAAACAAATTAAGTGTTGCTCATGACTAGAGGCTCAAAACTCTGTATCCAGTGCTGGCTGTAATATCAATCCTGTCTTAATTACAAATTAACAAAGAAATTGGGCAATTGGTTAAGAATCTTGTTGTCTTGGGAATCAGAGCATATTGCCCTCTTAATTCTTCCCTCCAGGGAAGTTTTACACCAGCATTGTAGATTTTTTTTTATTTTTGCTTAGCAGTCCTTAACTTTCAAAATACAAAAATACTAATCTTTCTCCTGCTTTAGTGTCCAAAATCTTTACTGCTGGAAGCCACAGAGAGTAAGTGGCCTGACTCAAAACAATGGGCAAAGCTGTGGCTTCACTGGTGGGGAAAGGAAGAGAAAAATAACTCTTGTCAGAGCAGCCACTGGCTTGGTTAGATATAGAATGCTGCACAGTCTCACCTGAAGAGTTCCTTCTTACAACCATTTATTTTAGTCATCTACTCTAAGACAGCCAGTAAAATAAGGTGGGAGAGTCATGTGCCAGTTCAGAATCATTTATCCAGTGGACAATGTGCTCAAAACTCCCTCAGGATGGCATTAACCTTTGTCTGATTCAAGCAAAGAGCCTCACATGATTCCCAAGCTGCCGTGTGCTCTGGGTGTGAAGGGAGTGCAGTTGAACATTATTCATCTGGCAGCAGTGTAATTAATCAGGCAATGCTTTAGTTAAGAGTAGTGTAGTGAAGATGCCCACTCATGGGTTATAGTTTTATAATTACAGTAAATCAGATTTTCCTTTCATCTTGCCTCTACTTTTCAAGCTTAGAAGCCATTAAATGTAAACTTCTTGCTTCCTGCCCCAAACACCTGCTGCTTCAAACACAGCTGTACTTTTAATTACCCATCAGTGCTTGCTTGACCAGCCTGAAAACCATTCTTTCTTGTGTTGGTATGTTTTGGGTCATACTTTATTAAATAACCAAAGAAAGGAAAATCTGTTTTGCAAGGAAAAGTGTTGAATTTTGCTGTGCCCCAGCAACAGAATAATGTTAGAGCAATGCTAGAGGGTAAAATGTTCCCTGATCTGAATGGGCTGAGAGCAGTAACTCGTCAGCAGTGCCAATACTGCCTTTACAGTGCTGCTACTGCTCCTTCACAGCTGAGTTTCCAATGCCAAGAGCTTTCCTGGCTGCTTTAGGGTGTGGAGAGGAGCAGTTTCCTTTCAGAGCCTGCCATTAAAGGGGCTCCATCCAAGCCCCTGGCTTGCAAGGCTGGGATATGGCCCTGTACTGTGCTACAGGCGAGCAGCTACAAGTTCCTGGAAATCTGTCCCCTTGCTTCTGTCAGTTGTGATTTTTTTTTTTTTATTTTTAATTTTTTTTTTAACTTTTTTCCTTTCAGTTCTCCTTGTTCTGCCTGTGTTCTCCTAAAAATAAAGCGTGTTCGTAGCCCTGGGAATATTTAGCTGTTGTCAGTAGAGTGTGTTCATCATGGTGGGGTTTTTAATGAGGACATTTTACAGAAAAAAACCAAAAAAACCCCAAACCACCCTTACTATTGTGTGATTTACGGTGTCAGAGGAGCTAATTAAAAATAATAGGGAGGAAACTGCCCAGAAGAATATAATTGGAATTGAATCCAAATGGAAATCTGTTTTGGCCTCTCTTGTACTTTCTCCCGAATTTTGGAGCTCTTACTTGAGCATTATGGAATGAAATTGATTTTATACTATACCTAAAGTAGAACAAAGAATCCAAAGTCATCTGAGTGTAGAGTGAGTATGGAGCTTTTTTGGCTTTTGTATCTGCATCATTGCAACCTTTTTAACGTGTTTTTTTAACTCTTTAAAGAGGTTTTTTAAAATCGCATACCTAAAGAATACAGTTTTACTGTAGTTTATGGATTTTATAAGAACAGTTTAGATGTTACCTTAGGAAAACTTTCTATTCCTATCTCATTAGCACTAGTTGCTCCTGCCTTTCCTTGTTGCAATTTCTGTATAATTTCATTGTTTGTTTTCATTGTAAACCTCTTGTGCTCCTCTACATAAAGAGCAAACGAGTGCCTTGTGGGCTGGAAAGATGACAAAGTTCTACCCTCTTTACTTATATTCCTGAGAATCTATTTTAGATGTTTTATGAACAGAGAAAACTAAATTTAACAATGCCAGTAAAACAAACTGAGAAGCTCCCAGGCACGTAGACAGTGTGCCACAGGTTATAAATATCTGCCTAAGACTTACTTCAGAAGAGGGAACAGTGTGAACTCCTTTGGAGTTAAGCAAGAAAATTCTTGTGGCCAGTGGTAATTGATCCAGCTGGCATTTGGATTAGCTCTAGATGAGAAAATTGCATTCAAGGTTTTAATTGTCATTATACAAGCTATCCAAGTGTTTATGCCACATCCCCATGGAAAACAAAAGATGATATATATGCAACTTGGTTCTGGTGTTTTTGCTGCTACAATGAATGCACGTGCTGGCTTAAAATGAGAAAAACCCATCAAATGGTTAGGGCTTAAAAATATTACTTACTAGAAATAACCTCTTTTTATCAGTAGCCAATTTTATCAGCTTTATCAGTCTAGCACAAGGTGATAGAGGGTTTTACAGGGTGTGTGTAGGGTAATCCCCCAAAAGGGGAGGATGTGCAGTTGAGCCCAGCTTGGGGCATGGCTGGGCTGGGCACACAGAGGGAAGGAACTCCCTGGAGCCCGCAGGAGATGACATGGGCGAGCTGTTAGAAACCACAGGGCAGTGTGTGCACACCAGAATTCTTACTCCAGTCAGTTAAAGGGCTTTTGGTTATAAGTATCATAGACTGGCCCATTTCCATGAGTCTTTGAAGAGTCTGGGAAACCGCTGCAGGTTCTGTTTCTGAGCAGTTGGCCCTGAGGACCTCGCAGGTTTTCTGCTGAGCTGCTGGGTGGAGCACTGTGTGTGAGGCTGCTGTGCATGCCCACTGAGCTGGATAAATTTTAGTGACAGCATTAGGAAATTGCTCCCTTTGACTTGGTTGTGGATGGCTCCAGGAGAACTGTCTCCTGTGCTGGAAGATGAAGGAGAGGGTTCAATTCCTAGCTTGTCACAAGATGGTTCTTCATCAAGTGGTGCTGTGCAGTCTGTAGGTGTGTGCCAGACCAGGATCAATTACCTGCTCTAACCCTCTTTCACATCAGTGGGTGACTATCTTGTGGCAGTCACAACTCTTACACTTCTTTCCCCAAATATATAGAAACATGAGGTTGAATACTGCCTTGGAATAGTTTTTTTTCTGTTTTTCAGAACTGTGTAAACTGCTTTTTTTTTTTAATAGTTCCAAAGTCTCCAGCAGTGTGTTCAGAATGCAAACTAATCAAAGGTCCTGTGGATAAAATATTGTGTGATCATGTAATTAGAACCATTCATATATACAGTGGGGCCAAATTGAAGTTGCATGGGCAGTTCTAATTCTGGCAAGTCTTAATTTTGGAGTGCTTGGCTTAGCAATAAAATGCTGTTTTATTGTAGTTCTTGGATGTAATTGAAAATATACTGGGAGATGAACAAGTGAAGTAGGAAACAACTCTGAAGATAATTACAAGCAGATCTTCATTTCAAGCAGAGAAGTTAATCTTCCTTTGGACTCTTGGGTCTGTTTTAGCAGGGTAATTAGCCATGGACCCTGTGGCTTTTGACTCCCAGTCCCAGCTCAAACCTCTGTGTCCTAATAAATGAGGACACAGAGTTCTGTGGCTGGGAGGAGCTGTCAGAGGCACATGTATTATGCATGTTTGGGCCATAGGGAGAGCAGTGGGAGTGAGCTGGACTCTGCTGGCTTCAGCAAGGACGTGCGTCCAACTGGTTTCAACGAAGCAAAGAACCACTGAAGCAATTTAATTCATGTGCATGGATGAATTATTTTAGTTCTCTTTCTTGTCCTTTACATTGTCTTTTATTTATAAAAGTATACAGTCATGACTGAATTCAGCCCGGCAGAACTGTAAACCAAAATAATTTGGTTTCTACTCTTTTTCCACGCTTTGTTTTTGGGTTCTCATATTCATCTTGTTTCCTTTACTTAGATAGGCATTGCCACAGGTAAGTCACACCTGAACATCCTCTGGTATGAATCTGGTGCAAATGATTTTTTCTGTCTCCCTCTTGCTCAAAAGCAGCTCCTGTCTTCTAGATCAGGCCCTTGATGTTTTTTCATTTGACTATTTCCTTTGTCTTTTTAGCCTGAAAGGCTCTTCCAGTAGGGTTTCCTTCAGAAGATGTTTGGGAGGAGATGGGCTCTGACCACCATTGCTGCTGTAGGAAGGGAATTTATGGATTTGCAGGGAGGGAAGAGTCCTTGTCTATGACTGTAGCTTTCTGGTGCATCTCAGATGATCAAATCTGGCCCATTTAAAGCCAAATGTGCCTAACATTGGGGGGAGATTTGGATGTACTGCTCCTCAGCTGAATTGTATGATTGGTGGGCTTGATAGCTGCAGTCTGTTCTGACAAGCCCAGCCAGATCATTCTGAAAAATCTATCATCCCCAGAGTCCCGGCTTTGTTTTTTTTCTCCCTTTTTTCTTTTCAATAATACTTACAATAGGAATGGGTAAAGATGGGGGAAAAAAGAAGGTAAGGATTATTTGTGACATGTATTTCTCCCAGACAACTGGAAAGGAAGGCTTTGGCTGAGCCAGAAAGATAAACAGTGAATACAAATTCGGAAAGTTGAAAGGGCAACCTAATAGGGTAGAAAAACCAAACATTACTCTTGGCTTCCTATGAATGTTAACATTTTTCTCAGGTTTACACAGTGATCAGTATTTAACACTGGCTGATCCTTATTTTAAAACTATTGACATGAGCAAGCAATGTGGGGCTTACCATTAATGTCAGTGGGAACGGGCTCAAACAGCCATCCCTGCTCCAGCTTTGCACTGCTTCTTGGAGGGGGGAAGAAGTCAGTGTTAAAAGCCTCCCAATGGGGCTATTGAAGTGAAAACCAAAAGAGCTGCTAGTTCTGTGGGAAGATTATTCCCTGTGGCAAAATATGTGTGTTGAATAATCTACAATCCAGCCTTATTCTGCTTCCAGTGTTTTCTAACACTCTTGCAGAGAACTCGCTGAGCTTTTCCTTTTCCACCTCCTTTTGAGGGGTGCTGCTCTCAGTCCTACAGCTAAACCAAGGTGGTATCAAAATGTGATCAGCAGAAACACAGAAGCCAGAGCATCATCTGTCCCTCCCTCTCTCTCTAGGGAATTAGGGAGTTTCTTACCCTTCTGTTTCTTAGACATGTGAAATGTTCTGTTCTGTAGGTAGCAAACTCCAGCACATCCTTTTCCTAAGGAAGCTCTGTTGCACAGCTGTGTGCTCACTCTTTAAGGCTGCAAGAGTGCCAGCTAATAGACACAGTTTGCAGCTAAAGAAATGTTAAGCTGCTTGGTTTTTCTCGTCTGTGTGCTATAAATGGAGGAGGAAGGATTAAAACTTTACACAGTCTGGAGGTAGCTAAACCTACTAAATATTGTATGACTGTCTTTGCCATCAATAATTCAAAGAATTTGAGTCCAAAATGACAAAAAATCTCCCTTGGACAGCTGTAGCTGCAGGCACAGCAGAAAGGTTTTGTGCCAGTTGTGGGCTTGGTGCTTTGTTGGCTGTAAAGGTTGAAGAACACCTGACGTCCCTGAAGTCATTAAAAGGAGAGAGAAGGGTAAAGCAGAATATTGCTGCAGAAAAGGCAAAGTACACTGTGGCATTTGCTACAATTGTTCTGATAGATGTGAGGGTGCTGAATATCTGCTGCAGCACAAAGAATGCTACCCTGAAATACTGGATTAATTCAGGGATGTACTGAGCCCAATTATATCCCCTTTGTGCAGTGAGATCACCTGCTCCCTGCTCTCCTTTAATCGCTGGGCTGGGTGCAGAGACAGGAAGGTGGGACAGGGGTTTGTGTCACCTGTGGGATGCAGGTATTGATCTGTGTGCACACAGTGCCAGAGCTGTGATGTTATTCCAGCCCTGCAGGGCTGGCTCAGGGTGTGCACAGTGATTTTGGGCTCTGCTCTCCTGCCCAGCCTTTGCTGGGGGATGGAATGGATATGGAATATAACATTGTTATATGGGATGTTATAACATGGCTGTCCCAGCTCCTGTGCACCTCAGCCTTGGTGGCAGGGGTCTGTTACATGTATTGTCAGAGATGCACCGCTTGTTTGTCTCCTCCATTTTACTGAATAAAACTACAGCTGAGAGCTTGAAAAAACACCAGGGGGAATGGAATGAATTCTAAGAGGAAAAAAAAATTGCTAACTAGCTAGGAAACGTGGTGTTCTTCTGTTAAGAGTCTGTTCAGGCTTCAGTCCTCCTTCGCTCGAAGATTATTTAACTGAGAACTAATTCCATGTTCTGAAACTTGGTTATTGACAGATGCAAATTTAATTTCCATCTGGAATGGGTTCATGAGTTGGCCCTAAAAAATCCTGAGGTGATAAATTCAAGAATATTTTCCTTTTAATTCCCTCTATTTCTAGAATTTCAAATGAACTTTGTGCCCAAAAGAGCAGCATATTGAGTTCACAGCTCTAGTCTTCATCATCAGAAATTATTCTTGCAATATTTCTGGCTAGAGTGAGCAGACCATGAAAGCCTCTTCTCATGAAATTTTCAGCCCAATTTTATGTTACTGCACAGCCTAGAGCAAAAAATTTTCTTTTCTAAAGTTCTTGTCTGAACTTCATTGATAAAAGTTTGGGTTTTTTTTACTGACTACTAACTTGCAAACCTCCAATGTATATGTGAGCAATTCCATTAAATTTAAATATCAATGAAATTACTCAAGTGAATAACTTGAAAAGATCACTCCCTTTAAAGTGTGTAGATAAAATTCTGATCATTTCACAGAGCTCTGTTTGAACTCAATGACACTCCTGAGAGCAGAGAATGAAATCTTGGTTGAACATGATTGACATTTTGATGCCATGTATTGTCTGACTTCCTCCAGCAGCTTCATAAAAAGCCCACAGAAGTAATGGGATCAGCTCTTGAGAGTGGAGCAAGTTCTCCCTCCACTTCAGGGTGAGAGTGGGTTCAGATTGTTCTCCTTTGAGGTCCTGGACTGAGTGCTGTGAAGTCCCTTGGGCTTTAAGAAAGAATTGTTTGTGTAAATCATAGAACATCCTGAGCTGGAAGGGAGCCATGAGGATCTTAGAGTCCAACACCCAAACAATCCCAGCCTGGCCCTCAAAGCTTTGTCCAAATGCTCCTTGAGCTCTGCCGGGCTGGTGCTGTGACCATTGCCCTGGGAGCCTGTTCCAGTGCCAAACACCCTCTGGGGGAAGAGGGTTTTGTTTTCCCTGCTCTCCAGCTCCAGCCTTCCCTGGGTCCTGTCAGAGGGAGCAGAGATGGGATCTGCAGCCCCAGCAGAGCTCTGACCTCAGCCTGCCCCAGGCTGGACAGACCAAGTGTCCTCAGCTGCTCCTTGTGGGACTTCCCCCCAAGGGAAGGATTTTGCCAGGATATTATCCAGCACACCCTGAAGCCAGGGACTGACTGTGGAACAGACCCTTGTGTTAGATTGAAAATCAATATGTTCCAAACTCAAATTGTCAAAACTTCCTCTTTAATTTTCTTTAGATTAAGGCCTTTACTCCTGTTGGCACACTGCTGGCTTTTACGTAAATCTGTGTTACGTGAGTAGCTGATGCAAAGAGCTGGTTTAATATGAAACATTTTCCTCTAAGCAACATGGCTAAGGATATAAGCATTATATTTCCTTTAATGTAGCTGCATTATATATTTCACTTACATTTTAATATAATTATAGGTACAAATTGCTCACATTTGGTTTTATGAAGCCCTGAAAAGTTATGTCTTATGAGTCAACATGTAATTCCTTCTGCAAAAACTGCAGAATTATGCATTGAAGCTAAGTACATTGAATAATGGTAATTTACAATTGAATTCCCATGGATTTACATATTACAATCACATTAATGCTAAAGGAATCTGCAATATTGTCAAATAGGTTAATAATGGCTACTGTTAGCACTGAGAATACCAATGGAATTAATAATGTTTAACCACTTACCTTAAATGTATGCAAAGTTATGCAGCTACCTTTTAATTACAAAATGGCAAAAATGTCACGGAAAGTAAAGGCTGGAAAGTGGATAAATGTGTGTTAATGAAGGGTTACCCAAATACAACTCTGGGCTTTCCTAGGGAGTTCTGTTCGTATCTGAAAGCTACTAAAAATTTAACTCACTTGAAACCGTAGAATTTTTCTTTCTTTGCAATGTCTTTCTTTTCATTTAGAGTTGCAGTTCTGCTGTCTGCTCCACTCATCTTTCTCATGCCTTTCTTGCAACACACAGTGCCAGACGGGCAGAATTATGCACTTATCCATGTATACCATCCTAAAAATCCCTTTCCACCATTTCTTTGCTGTTAAAACCATGAAGTCCAGTAAGAGACTCCCACTGATTTTGGACTGGTGCATAAATAACCCATCTTTCTTCATTCTAATTTTCCCAAAACATTTTGTCCACGGGAAGCTTTTGAGATAAGTAACCAAAAAATAGATGTTGAGAAATTGGTGCTGCTTGGAGGTTGAGCCTTAAATGTGGACACATTGTGGACACAATACCCTTTGTGCACTGTGGTGTCAGACAGGAACTCCCTGTGTTTTGGAACCTCCTGTGCAGGCTCCTTTCAGGCATTGATAGAAATAGATTTTTTTTCTCCTGTGGACTGGGATGAGGCTACAAAATCCTGCAAGCAGAGGTGGTAGAACCCCCAGTTGCACAGCTGGACACTGTTTATCCAGCTGCTGCATGGACCTGTCCAGCCTTGAGCCCATCTCAGAGGGCAGCAAGGATCTCTCTGGGAGCTGTGTGCAGACAGAGTCTGAGCAAGGAGCAGGGGCTCCCACATCAGGGAAACGAGCACTGATGTGCCAATCTGCAGGTGTGTGCAGGTTCCTGTTAGCTCTGATGCAGTGCTGGCACTCAGCCCCCTGTGCCTGAGTGTTCACGTGTGTGCCAGTGGAGAGATGTGAAAAACTGGGCTGTATAAACTATTTTATGAGTTGGGGTGGAAAGCCTTACTTAGGTCTCCTCTAAAAAGAAAATGCAAATACATTCAGGAGAGCATGGAAAAGGGAAATAAATGGCACTCCAAATGAGTGAGGCCTGTTATTTGTACAGGCATTAATATTTAACTGTCCTTTTTCACAGGCTATTACCGCTTGAATTTGTAAGATGTCAAAGTTTTCTGCTTTGGATGAAACATAGATTTGATCCTGGCAGACTTTGAAAGGTGCTCAGGTTTTATTTCCTCGATCACAATCCATCCAGTGTATTTGAGACGTGTTTAAAGCTGCAAAGCATCCAGCCCTGGGCCTTGGCTCTGCATTTCATCCTCTTTGATTAGCTGGGGAAAACAGCCTCCTGCAAAAGATGGGGGGTTTTGGTGTGCTTGTGTTTTACTCTCCTGCTCAGCATGAGTCAATGGTATGTGGGGAGTATCTAATAATGCTTCAGTGAAAGCAGGAAGGGATTTTTGTTGTTTCAGCCCTTTTGAAGTGGATGACCACATCCATAAAACAAGGGTGTTGAACAAAACATTGAGAATTTCTCCCTGCTTTTCAAAAGACATGGGGAAAGGATGAAATACGAAACATTTGTTTCTTCCTCTGTCATTTGGAGTGAATGATTGCTGTCATACAAAAAGGGACTATAGAGAATGCCTTACTGCCAAAAGTTGGCCTTAAAAAAATAAGGCAAAATTAGGATTTTGTGTAAAAGAATTCATCCATGACACTACCTGGTCTCTGTGTAAGCAAATGGCTAATAAGCCACTTCCAGAAAGCAGTCAGTTTACTTTCTTTAGCAGAAAAACAAAAACATACTTAAGCTTGGATTAAGGACAATCTTTTGGTGAACAGGAACAGGATAAGGAAAAATATTCTAGTCAATTTGCACATTTTATGTGGATCTGTCTAGAAGGTGGCTGTTACAGGAAGATAAGGATTCTAATTTTGTAATTGAGTGCACTCTGAAAAGACAATTAAGAGCTAACGTGATAAGTAATTGTAAATTATAACAGCAGAAGAAACCTGATTCACAGTTCTCTGTGGAAACTGTATTTGTGTATTCAAATGATGCATCTGTACTTTTATTTTCCCTGCATGTACATTTGATTTAATAAAGCTAGAAAAAGATTTCTGTATGGTTTGGTTTTAAAAAACGGGAATTAAAAAAATGCAGATGCATCTCACTCAGCCTCATGCTAATCACAGAGCAGTGCTGGAACTGGGCTAGGTAGGATTTGGCAGCTCTGCCACTTATGAAGAATTATATGGGTATGGTGCCTGCTATCCATAATCTTACGGGTTTTACAGGATTTTGATCTATGTCTCTTTGTCTGGGATAAATGCCCGAGTCAGTGGAGAGCAGGAGATGTTTTAGTGCCTTTGTTCTGGCAGGAGAACCTCGCTGGGGTGTGTCTGTGTAAATCCTTCTGGTGCAGCTGCAGGAACAGCTCCAGCACCGTGGGGCTGAGGCTGCAGGCTAAGGGAGGAGGATTCTCTGATTGTGCTGCTGCCTCATTGCCTGGCACAAATGTGCAGCTCTGGGCTTTTGCCTTCAAGTCAGCTTTCCACATGCTGCTGCTTCTATTTCTGATCGTTAAGGCAGTGGCAATGATTTTATTTCAGCAGGGAAGTGCTGTGGTTTTTAGGGAGATGAGCACTCCATGCCCATGGGCAAGGTGTCCCAGCTGCTCCAAAGCTGCTCTGCTCTCTCTGGGTCTGCTCTGGCACCCTGCAGAGGGTTCTGCTGTAAAAAGGTGTTGGTAACACCTACCTCATTACACTTGCTGCTCCAGGCAGACTCAAAACCTTCCAAGAGCCTCTGTCAAACACAGGTGGAGCAGGTGTTTTCAGAGAGAAATGTTTGTGAGATTTTTTTCTGCACTCTGGATATTTGAGTTTGGATTTTTTCTGTATTTTAATTCTGCTTGATTCCATAAATGAACTACTTGAGCATCTTCTCCCAAGGGTTTTAGCATAAAGTAGTAAAATGTTCTCAGGGAGCTGTAAGTTTATTATTAAAAAAAGCAAGGGCTCTACTTTGTCACCCTCTTAGGCCCTGTCATGGGGCTGCTCCAAAGATCCTGTGCTCCATAACCGACTAAGGAATGAGCTGGGGATGTTTGGTGGGAGTGGGGAGGCAGTGTGACACCAAGCAGTTACAGAAGATCCTGTGCTCAATACCTGACTAAGGAATGTGTGACAGCAGCTGACCCAGATTTGTGCTGGAGCTGCAGAGCCCCTGCCCCGTGCAGGGAGGCTCTGCTGCTCCTGCACACGGAGGGGTTTAAGGGCAGCCCCCATGGTGAGAACCCTGCTGGGCAGACTTTGAACTCTTTCCTGCCAAAGTAGCTGCATGCCAGTTCTTAAAGCATTTTTTTTACCTTCTTAGGGCTCGTTTTCTAGGGATAATTCCTGGATCTTTGTTTATGGTGCTGTTAAACTCCTTTAAGGGAAATGCAGCTTTTAAAAGGGATATTTCTATGCTTTATTATGCTGATTTAATCAGTTCAATGTGGGTCCATTTTGAAATCATATCATTATTCAGGACTTAAATTTTTCTTGGAATTTATTCTAACTGAAGTGTTGATCTGATTTTCATGAAGTAAAGCTCTTGGATTTTTTCAAGTTTAGAAATAACAAATATTTTGAATTCTTGGTCTACAAAGACATTTTTGAAAACTTTTACCCTGTTTCCCACATGTTGCTGTAACTGCAATTGGAGTTTTTGTATGCAACCACAAAATCTCTAAAAGTAGCTGGTTATAAGCAGTTGTTGAAATATCTTTTATTTTATCCTTATGATAAAAATGGTTCTCTAAGAATCTGGTGGCAGGAATAATTATTTAATTAATGAAAGTGTAACTTTTTCTCTTGTCTTTGTAAATGTCATGGCCTTTTTCAGGGCATATTAATAAAAATACTTTTTGAAGTGTCTGATTTATGAAACTGTCAAAACAATTAATAAATTTACTGAAAGGGAAAAAAACCCCATGTAAACAAAATTAAATACTTGCATGAATGACCTGATGTTAGGTTTAGGAAAGGACCCATAAGAAATTATGCTTGACTTTTGAAAAGAAACAAAGAGTAAAATTGCTCTGGAGTTCTCACATTTGCAGCCAAGTTAAAGTCTGAAAGTCATTTTAGAAAACAAAACCATTCTTGGGTAGGGAAGAGAGAAACTGTGATCAGTTTATCACTGCTGGAATCAGCCTAGTGCTTAAATCAGTCAAACCTGTCATATTACTACTCTCAATTTCTCCAGTCTATAGACTCAGATCAGCTTCAGATACAGCAGTGCCAATTTAGCAGGTGCTAAACCTACAATAATTCTGTGTATCAGCACTTTTTTCACTTGATAATAAAACTCCCACACCAGTGGAAGCTGCTGGTACATGGAGACTTTAGTGCCACCATAAAAACAGCATTGTAGGAAAACTGCCTTAAGGTGAGAATGGATGAGTGGTTTCAAAGTTGTTTTACAGTACCTCTAAACAGAGCCAGGATGGGATTCTGAACAGAATCCCAAATGTTATCCTTCTCTGGAGTTTTGTTGATATAGTGTGAAGGACCATGGTGTGATTTAGTTGAGAATGTGCTGCTGTGTTGCAATTTGGCACATAAAGCCAAACTTTCTGGCTATTGCATATAGTTCTCAGTTCAAAGCTCACTAAACTGGTGCTTACTGGCAGTAACTGTCCTCTTAGCAGGCAGTGCTCTCCAAGCTTGCATGATTTGTTCTCGTGCCTTTGGGGTCTCTTCTGGTGAATATTCACTGCAAAGAAAAGAAAGTAAAGCAAGACCAGAGAGCTACTTTTGCTAAAATGAATTAAAACTTCCAGGCAGACCTGGCTACAAGAAATTGATACTTAGGAAGGCTTCAGAAATCCCAAAGTGATTTACCCAACTGGGGACTGTAACCCTGATTTTGGTTATTTCTTGAGCTGACCTCAGGATATTTCAAAGGTGACTAGCTTATATTATTATGTGGTCTGGTAGCCTTGTTTCTGTGCCTATTGATGGACTCTATCCATACATATAAGAATTCAGTAGGAACATTTATACAGGCTTTACAACCTGTCCTGGGTGTCTGGAAAGGAATAAATACATAAATTCCAAATGTGCAGTTTGGAATTTATGTATTTATTTTGGATATGCAGATATAGGCAAAGCAGATAAAAAGCCATTGTCATCTTTCAAAGAGCAGTGATATTAAACAACATAAATGCTGTGTTGCTCTGGAAATCAGGTTTTAGTTTAGATTATTGAAATTGGAGTCTACTTTATTTCTGTACAAAAGCTGAGATTTTTCTGTTGAATGTCACTGATTCCATCAAATATAAATCCTGACCTCCAACAACATCCAATCAGGCACTAAATGGGGATGTGTTAACATATATGAATCCATAGCAGCATTAAGGTTTTGCATGTCTCCTTTAAAAACTAGGGACAGATTTGTGCCTGTTAAATGATTCCTATTGAGTTAGTGTAATGAAAATTACATGAGTCTTTTGGTGACTATTACTGAGTATCAAAGCACAAGTCAGTGAGGCTCTTCTGTAGCTGAAGCCAGAATAAAAGAGGTTGCAAGGGTGCTGTTCATACATACGTGCAGCAATGTTAATCAGAAGAATTTTTAAATATATATCAGTCTCATTTGACCTAGACAGACAAAATAAATCCCAACAAAACCCA
>NW_005054319.1:3516444-3520790 GCF_000277835.1 Geospiza fortis | reverse complement strand
CTAAGAGCTGGGCCATTGCTTTTCACCAACACTACTTTATGAAACCCATCAAGGAGCACTTCACTATTAAAACCTGTGTTGATTGTAGAGTGATTTAATTACATTCAATTAAATAGCTCTTGCTTAAAAAGAAAAAAATTCATTCATGAGAAGAATTGCAAATCTCATCTAAAAATGATACTGAATCAGATTCCTCTGGGACATTCAGTTCATTCAGAGGAGCTATCTGGGGTACAGGCATGTTGTTTATTAAACAATAATAGCTCTATTAGTTCTTTTTCAAGCAGGTAAAAGCCTTCTGGCAGTTTTACAATGCTGAAATTCCTGTCACGTTCAGTACCTCTCACAGGAAACTAAATTGTCAGTATGAAATTAAGCATTAAAATTTAAAGGGTTTGTCAAGATACTGCACACTCAGATTCTTGTGAAAATATATGTATTATCACACATGCACTCACATAAATATATGTATTCCAAAGGAATGCCTAAATTCTCTTATGAAGAGATATAATTATGAATGTATACACAGATAACAAGAAAATCATGATAGGGAGTTCATTGATTCCCATACTTTTTTTTTTAATACTCAAATTCCTAAACGTGGCTGCCTAATTACTATGAAACTTCTATTCTTTTCTACAAAAATAATTGCTGGAAACTTAGACTAAGGATTTGAAGCAGCACAAATTACCTTGAGTCTTTGATGTAGTGTTTGTTTGGAGCTGGTGCTCACTAGAGGGATGTGATGCTCTGGGTAAGGCACAGATGAATTCCCCTCTGCAGAGCAGCTACCAGCTGCCTCTCTTACAGCTTTAAAAAACAATCACTCACTGCCAAGCCAAGAAAACTCATTAGTATGTTCATTACCCAAACCAGGAGCTAGTAAAGAAGGGGGTGGACTTCTGGCTGTATAAAATTTCAACCCACTGCCACCCTCCCCCTGAAAAAAATCCCCCGAACCCAAAAAATCCAACACCATCCAAACAAAAACAACCAACAACAAACAACCCAGAACCCAGACAAGCCTTCTTCCCTTAGAATTCAAAGGGGTTTATGTTTCTAATTGCTTTAATTAAACAGTTTCTCTGTGTGTTTAACGGGTTCTATCAATCTCCCGCCTAATAATTAGCTGTGCCTCAGACAGGACACTGTTTCTCGCTGCTCACCTGATCTTGGTGTCACTGCAATGGAAAGCAAAAACCCATTTCACCCAGCCAGGAGTCACCTCTGGTTTTTAACCATCTGGGGCTCTGCTGCCTGTCATTTGTCACCAGGTCAGATCACCAGGTTACTGCTGAGGGGGTGCATTGGGGCTGCTGAGCTGGGTGTGAGGGTGTGGAGCTTTGCTCTGGCTAAAAATACTAACTTGTGCATGTTTCATGATCCTGCTGTAAGAATGGAAAGTATAGGTGATCAAAAATCCTTGCCAGTTTGAAAGCTGCTTATGAAAATCAGTAATAGACATTTTGAATGGATCTTTGGAAATTAATCTCTTATGCCTGTCTTTTGTTTTATATTTTAAATTTCACTTGGAGAAAGCCTCTCTGGCTTTTAATGGATGTCTTTAAAGAGAAGTTTATTAAACTAGCTACATTTCCTTTCAAATGGCCTACTAATCTTTTTTAAAAAAATCATCATTTCATGTTAAGACACTGGAGTTTCTCATTTTGTAGTTGAATATGCTTTTGCTGTGATGCATAGGTAAGCACCTGATGCTGTAGGCCTCTATTTTATACCTGAAAACATGAATGCCATGAATTGGGATCCCATTGTCATAATTGTGATTCCCTTAAAAATGGAATTATGAGCCCAGTCATTGCTGCCCTTGATTCATCTAACCACAATGCTCATCCTGAGAGTTGAAATACCTTTAAAGGAGGGAAAAAGAAATTTTCCCTCAACTATGAAAAATGAAGTGGTAAGACTTTTTTTCTGTTTATTTCTTTTTTAATGAAGCAAAAGAACCAAAATTTCTCTAGAAACTATCATGAAAATACTCTGCTGGGCATGGTGGGTGTTGTAGGTAAGAGTTAAACAATGAGATTGGAGCTGGTGGCCTGTGTAGGGGTTGGAAACAGGGTGTGACAGGAAAGCTCTCCAGCCTCTTACATTTTAGGCCACACAGATAAAGTTTCATGGAAAAATATTTTCAGTGCTGTGTGAATTTCAGTGCTGTGTGATTCCTGTGACCACTCTCAGAGTTTCTGTGTAACTTGGCTCGAGCTGTTTGCCATGTTTTTCTGCTCATATTGAGCAAGGAGGAGACACACCAAGGGTCAGAATGAGACTGGGAGGTGGCAGCCACGTCCCAGGGCCACCTTGTCACTCACAGCAAAATGAGTATGTGGATATTCTCAGGCAAATGTTTTTTCTGAGCAATCACTTGGGTGATGAAGGTCAGACTGTGTCACTGAAAGCATGCCTGGGTATTGAATGGATGGAACTGGTTGTGCTGGAAAAGAAAAAAAAAAAAAAAATCACTTCTAGAAGTGCCAACAATATGACAAGATTTTCCCAAAATTTTCCCAAACAGTGACTCTATTTGGAGCCTGAATTTTCAGACCAGAGTAAAAAGCAGAGGGAAGGGGAAGAGGAACAGTGTTCTAGGTGACAACTGGTTATTCCCTGCTAACAACAGGTTTATGTTAACATATTTTAGTTTAATAGGGTTTTTAAATGCCAGCCAATTACTCCTTGGTATTATTAGTGTTTTAGCACTCCAAACATAAATTAGGGTATATTAAAATTTGAAGCTCTTGTATGGCTATGCAGGTTATTTGTTCAGGGTTTCACAAGCATCAATTTGGTTCACACATCTAATTATAATCATCATATCAAGAGTGTATGGAACGTTCCAGCACATGAATCTCTAATATTGAGTAATTCCTTATAAAAATGAGGCAGCCCATATGGGTGAACAGATGAAATGCTGATAAACACTGCGAAATAGAGCAGATGCATGAGTTATACCAAAGGTTCCTCACTCCTAATATTTACTGTCCGTGAGGAGAGAGAACTAATTTATTGCACCCATCTTAAATGCTCTGCACTAAATATAGCAATGGCTTTACAAACCAGAATTACCTAAGGTATTTCTATAGATGGTGATGCTGTTTGAAGGGGCTTTTTGTGGGTGATGGTGTAATGGTTAAAACAATCATGAAGAGACTGTTGGATTGCCATCCTGGTGAATGTCATCAAAATAATGGAGCAGAATGTTACTTGGACAGTGCTCTCTGTAATGACTTTGTTTCTATTGTTCAGAATAATTGATCTAAATTGAACAATTTTGTGTAGTGTGTATTGCAGCTGGAGAAAACCAGTTGCTTTTTACAGCCTAAGCATATGCATTTTGGTGTTTATGTACGACTTTATCCATTTGTAATGAGTTGCTTAAGGCAAATATAGTGGAGGGGTACATAGTCTCCCTTGGCTTATGTATAAAGAAGAAAAGGTTCATGTGTTTGAAGTGTTTGTAAAACTTAGATTTTGCATGATTTGGTTTTGTAAGAAGGCCCAGTACCTTGCAAGGTGACACAGAATTTTAGGAGATTTTTGGTGACAGCAGCATCATGGTGTGGGAGCAGATGTTGCTCCCTCTTCCCTGGCCCTGAGCTCGCTGGGCTTTGGGCTCTGGCACCCTGAGGGAATATTTCTGTTCCCTTGCAGTTGCTGCCTCTGCAGCCAGGGCTGAGATGCACTTGAGGGCAAAGCAGAGCTGATTCTTGCATTCTTTGCTACAGTGAGAAAAGGCTTAATTAGGGAAGGCCAGTGCCTTCGTTTGGGCCTCAGTTGTCACACACTTGTGTCCATGGATAATTGCATATTGTTTTAAGGCTAGATTAAGCCTCCATATATTTCCTTTTAACAACAATACTGTAATGTCTTGTGGTTTGACACAGGCAGGTGTTAAGACCACAGGTAACAGAGATGAAATCTGTGGCTAATTCTGCTCTTTTAGAGTCAGAGGAGACTCAGGCTGCCTTCCAGCAGCCAGACACAGACTTCTTAATGCAATAATCTGATTGACTGAATTCGATATTGTTCATGAAGGCTTCTTTGCCACAAAATTGGAAAGGGTGTTTTGGGATGTAGATATTAGAAGTGTCTCACAGCACACCCAGATAGTGTTTCTATAAGCATTAGAGTCAGCAAGATTTGTTTCAAAGATACAGCTTATTGGAGAAAGCCAGCCTATTAAATGTCTGTTACCAGTGATGGCATTCTGGAAATGGAATTGGTTTTGCTCAGCAAAGAAATGAAACCTAGATTGTTATATACAGGCTACTATAGGCACTGATTTCTTAGCATAAAGACTGCTTGGTTGCTCAGGATGTATTACTGTT
>NW_005054319.1:3489901-3516434 GCF_000277835.1 Geospiza fortis | reverse complement strand
GAAAGTGTGTTTTTTCAAAGTTAATGAAAAGCAATGGGGAGATAACTTGTGAATAATTTATTCATGAAACTTCATTTTTGTTCATAAATTTCTTGCAAACAGGTGGCAATAGTCTGATGAATTTGAATTTCTTTTTATAACTTATTTGACTAATTCTTCATCAGGGGCTCACTGCTAAGCTGGAATTTTGTATAATTTGAGCAATCTTGATTGGCTCACCTGAGTCACTGCAGATCCTGCTCCCCGATGAGAGAAGTCAAATTCTTGGTGCAGAGCTCTCCATTCAAACCCTGCCTCATTCCCTGTGGTATTTGCCCAGCTCACTGCATGGAGATGATGCTTTTATCTGGGGACCAGGTGGGGAACAGCAGAGCAAAAGTAGTTAAACTTGATGTGCAGGAGAGGGCATGTCTTTATTTCCAGTCTTTACAGCTTTCTCTCAAGGTAGAGGCAGGTGAGAGGCACCAGAGCTGGGGTGGGGAAGCACCAAGGGCCCGTCCTCAGCTCAGGAGAGATGGGGAGAGGGCCATGGAAAGGGTAGTGCCCCATAAATTTGTCAAATTGCAGGGTCTCAATGCCTTGCAAACCATACCCATGTGCAAATGCTGCTCCCAGTGCACAGGTATCAACTTCCCACGGTGTAAATCATGGTGAGGATCAGAAATGTGCAGGATTTCCTCTCACTCTGAATAGCAGAGTGGCTCCCAGGGCTGGGCTGCTCTCAATGCCTCTCTCCTACCCCATTCTGAAGGCAGTGGGACCTGGAAAGTGCTGCCTCACACAGGATGGAGGTCTGTAGACAAAACCACTGGCAACAATTTGATTTTTTTAAATGAGCATTTCCTGATGCTCACTGGTTTTCTGCTCAATTTTCACCCTGCACAATAAAACCATAATCTGGCACATCTTCCTGGGAACCTTGCTGCTCCTTGTGCCAGGCAGTGAAAGGGGGGAGGACGGCAAAGAGCCTTTTCTGACCTGCTCAGGTGTGACAGCACCCTGCTCCATCACTGTGCCTGGCAGCCTCTGGGTCCTGGCAGTGTGCTATCCATGTGCTGGAGTGTGATTTGGAAGATCAATGAGACCAATTTTTTCATTAAGGGAAAAAAAAAAAAAGAGCAGATGATATCAGAATACTCCTTCAATTGGTTTGGTTTTGGTCTTTTCCCCCCTCTAGTAATGTGTGCACAATCTTTTACATAGAGCACACTCTGTCATACCAGGTTGTTTACAGCTACTTCCATATAACATTTAACAATAACTCTGTCAATATTGCTGGAGAGATGTATGTTTTGCTTTCCTGGAGACATTTAGGAAGTGTTCAGGAGTAAGTAATATTTCCATAATCTAAATTCATGCTCTACCCAAGAGGGCCGTGTCTCAGGTACACAGAATTATGTCTCACAAAATACGTTTATTGCTATAGAGATGTTGCTATATCTTTTTTTATAGTTCAGTTTTTAAGCTAAGTAATGATGTATAGCTGCTTACACCAACATAATAACAATTCTTTCACATTCTTCATTCTTACAATCTTTTCCTCTCCCCTTTAAATGTAGTCATTGAGGGCTCTGTTAAATGAATTCTCAGTGACATATTGGTAACAGTTTCTCTTTTAAAACAAACAAAATCAAACACAGAAAAAAACCCCAACACTCTAGTTACTGTAACTGTTGCCAAAAGAGATGAGACAGCATAAAACAAAAGCCTCTCCTGCCAGGATTTTTCTTTTAAAATTCACATCTTAAGAAAAAAAATACTCACATAGGAAGAAATGGTTTGAACCCCAAAATAAAATAAGAATTAATTTCTGCAAGAAACATCACCTTTGAAATGGGACTACAGTAGAAATTGCTCAGCAATATTTCACTTTTTATTTCAGTGACAAATGTAAAACTTTGAGACCAGGTCTTCAGCTATCATAAAAGGGAACAGCCAGTACTTGACTTGTGCTTGTATAGCAGTTCTGGATCATCCTGAGTGTAATAACTACCAAGGTTCAGAAATCACATGGGAAAAATCTTTTCCTTTTAAGCAAGGAAAGAAAACTGAGTGGTAAAAAGAAAAAGACTGTATATATTAAAGAAAAAAAAAAGGACCTTCCATGTCTGACAGTCAGTATCTTTCTCACCAGCTGGGCTAAACCAGTTTTCAGATTATTTTTCCCCTTGTTGAAATCAGTGGCAATGGCACCTACCAAGCAGCCTTGGCCATGGTGGCCTAAGGGTTTGGTGGCTTTTTTGAAGCAATTGGGATCTTATGAGGTGTTTATGTGAATTTCCCTGTGTGTCTCAGCAGGAGGCTATGGCTGGCTGGGGATAGCTGAATTTATATACATATTTCTACCTTCAGAACAATTTCCTCCTGAAGATTTATTCAGCATAAATATCATCTCAGCTCCGCTGCAGCTGTTGTGTGGCCGTGTGCTGGGTGGTGAGAAGGCAGATCCGAGCTGTGGCACCCTACCACAGCCATCCCAAGGTATAATTCACATTTTTGTGCCTTATTTTCACACAAAATCTGGATTTTGAAGAGCTGGTGCAGTGTGGTGCTCCTGTGTGCACTGGAGCTTGGGTGCTAAAGCCCAGAATAAAAGCACAATTTCCTCAGCACCAGTGCAGCTGCTGGTGCCTTCTTACCCTGAAATCCCTGCCAGAGAGGTGATTTCTCCTTGTTTCAGTGCTGCTGCTGTCAGGGGTGACCTGATGGTCCTTCAGGTGTCCCAAAGTGGCACCCAGGAGGGGACATCCCAGCAGCTGGCACTCAGAGCAGGGTGTGTGACAGCAGCACAAATCTCACTCCTGAGGCAGCTCCTGGAAATGGAAGAGCTTTAACTGACAGAGTTTCCAGCAGCACAGGCCCCAGGGAGTTTCAGACAAAGGAAATATTCCACAAGACTTTAGGAAACAGAGTCCTATTCAATTAGTCATATTTTCACTCGGTTTTCATTTCTTGAGATTTGCATAAATTGTTTGACACGGGCTTGGTTTAGTTTTGAGGATTGTTGTATGATTTCTTTTGTTTAAAGAATGTTAGAAATGCTGTTTGAAATGGTAACTCTGCTGTGGATTTCAGAGGGGCTGGGGACTGCCTGGAAGTCAGACAGAGCTGGGAACTCAAACCCTCAGGCAAACTCTTAGTTCTCATGTCCATCATTAAAATTGGCCTGTAAATAGCTTAAGGGCAAACAGAAGGCAATTTCCCCCCCCCGTTATTTGCAGGAATATGCACATATAATTCAGGAGAGTGATACACAGAGTGAAAAGCAGAAGCCAGGTATCACAGGATACTAAAATCCTTTAGAAGAAAAGAAGTGAGGGGAGATGATGCTGCTATCAAACCGCAGTGCTCTGATATAGGTGCAAAGCACCTAGAATGTTGCATCACCATCTATTAATTTTGTAACCTAGTGGTTTTGACAAAACCACCAGTTTCATCCTTTAAAAAATGACATTTTCTTGGCTTTCAGGTGCTTGATGTCTGTCTTTAAGAGCATCATCTGTAACATAGAGCCATCATGCTTTTTTGTTTTGTATTCTCATTGTCAGGAGAAGAACATTTTGGGGTTGACATTTTTTAGTGTAGGCATGAGGAACAGGAACGGTTCTGGGACAGCTGTGCTGGCACTGAGCACAACTAGGGAACACCTTGTTGGCCAAGGTAATGCTCCTTTATTGTAGGAACATGTGAGTTTACTTAAAGGGTGTTTCTTGAGAGACAGGATGGGGAGAGAAGAGGAATGCTTGAGATGGAAAGTGCTTGTTGGAGAGCAAAGAGAGGCCTCAAGTTTCCTCCTCTTGAATTCATCCCACTTGTTTGGTTCAGGAGGAGGAAACCCTGAGCAGTCACAGATGTGAAAGGGGTCAGTCCCTCTCCTGTGGGAGATAGTTAAGAGGATTTTCTTGCCCAACACAAGGGGGCCCCGGAGGGAGATGTCCTAGATGTGCACACACTTCCTTGGGCTGTTTGGAAAATGGAGGCTGCCTTGGCTATCCCCAGGAGACAGCAATCTCCAAGTAAGAGACATATGTTAGCACTGTCTATTTTAATATTGTCTTTCTGTTATGTCTTGTTCCTACTGGGAGAATAAACTATTTTGAGTACGAGCAGATTCTTTGTTTATGGCACACAGCAGGAGGAGCAGCCTGTATCCCACAGCCATGGAAAACACAGGGAGCTTGTAGGACATGGCATGGAGTGGTGGAAGGAGCAAAGGTAGAGACAAGCACAGAGAAGAGCAAATAACTTTGAAAACAACAATTTCAACCCAAACTTGTTTGCATGGCCCAGTTCTGAGGCCTCACAGAGGACTCACCAAGTGAGATGGATTTTTTATCCATGGAGGTAGCATGGAAATAATGGGTCCCCTCTGCTCCCAACAGCCATGCAATTTTTGTCTTGTTGATTTTCAAACTGGGTTTCTCTATTTTATGAAGGATAAGTTTTAAAATAGAATAAGGCAAATGTATTTATTATTGCAGAACAAATGCAAATATCATGCCTTAAAATGCTGCTGCTTGTTTATGTGTTATGATCTAATTATTTAAGAAACTGCATCTAACTGTTATTGCAGTGTGTTGAGGCTTCCTAGTGGAAGCCATAAACATTCTTATGATCCCCCCTACATTTTTCTAACACAGCAATATCTATTCCTGAGGTAATTTGGAAGTTATTAGTAATTCTTGGAGTTTTTTACTTTGCTTTTCTGGATGGTAAAGCTGTGCAAGAATCACCAGAGCTTGCCTCGCCTTTTTTGTTCTGGTAAATTCAAATCCTGGTATTCCAGCCATGGAATGACAAAACATTTGGGATGGCTTAGGAAGTATTTCATAGAATCTTAATCTGTAAACGGGTTACTTTGTAGAAGGCATCTTCCCATCCACTTTGGGCAAGCAAGAGCCATGGAGGTTAGGATTGGTTTAGTTCCTGTGGTCTGACATGAGTGCAGGACAAACCAGAAGACTTGGGTGTTGCAAACTGCACATCAAGACTTGCACAATGTAAAATTTTCCTGGATGATTTGGATGTTTTCATAGTCCAGCACAGGAGGCATCTCCCTCTAACCATGTTGTAAGAGAAGGGGAATGAATAGCAATGAAAAAGGAGCTCCTGTAAGTCATAGAAAAGCATTTGAGAAGCAAACCATCTTGGATTTTGGCCGAAGTATTTGTGACTCACAATTTAAATAGAATTATTTCCTGGTACGAAACTCAAAATTTTCAGAAGATATTTTCCAGGAAGGGTGTATTTGTATTCAAGTAGGATTTGACTGCTGTAGAAATAATGGAAACAGGATATATGTTTGCTCCTGTGTTATGGCACTTTAAATTGTTCTTCTTTGTGATCTTAACACCAGAGAGAGATTAGCAAATTAAACAGGAAATCTCTTTGCTAAGCACAGCACAAGTCTCTGTGTAGATTTGCTATATTTCCAAGTTAGGGTGGTCTCAGGAGTGAAAAATCAGCTTACAGCAGCACAGAGTAACCTTAATGAAATTGCAAGTGTCAACCTCAACACACTGATTTCTAATGTCTGAACTGTTGTTCAAAGATTAGAGCAGGAAAAGAGAGAGGAAAGCCAAAGGAGAGATGAATGAGGGGAAAAGAGAAGGACGAGGCAAAATAGAAAAGGTTTAGTAGTAGTATTAAAAATTTTCTAGGTGAACGTCATAATATGTTGGTGAAAAAATAGTTAATAATTTATTGTGGAGTGTCTTCCTCAGAAGAATGGAAGCTGAAGAGTGCATGCTGTCCTGAGTTAATGCTTGAGTATAGAGGCCATAATTAAATATGGAATCTCATCCAAATGAGTTTGGTACCTGTGCCCTAAGCACCAACATCTATGGAGCTGATCAAATGCAATGCCATTGTCACAGTTCTGGTGCCAGGCAGTGATGAGAAATGATGCATTGTTTTTGCCTGGGGTATGTGGTACTTGTGTGGCTGGTACGTACTTTTTACAAACAGGCAGCATCATAATCAACTTTCATTAAGAGCAATGCTGACTGTTGATTTAGCACAAAGAGTATTTCGATTAAGTTTAGCATTTTGGATAGGACATGATAATTATCTGGTGTTGACACTCAATTTTGTAGGCCTGAAGTTTACAAACAAATCCCACATCTTTGTTAGGCATATGAGCAATTGAAATACCCTCCTAAATCACTGTCTGTGTAAATGGTAAATCTCTGCAATCAATCCTTCTTTTCTTTGAAAATAATTTTTGGAGGAATTTGCATAATTGGCCGTGCTTGATAAAAGTCTAATGTATAATGTTGTCTTTTAAACGCACTGCTACCTGAAATCATGATGAAGTATCAACGTGCAGGAGGTAAATATAAAACAATCATTTAGTAAAGGATGCAGGTGATCTCATGAGGTGAGAAATGGCATCTAGTGGTGTTATAATTTGAAGTGTCTTGATGTAGGCATTTTGCTATGAAGGATGTGAGAGAAAAGGACAGAACTCAATCACATCAAGAAGTTTTGATTTTTGCTGAACTTTGAAGTGAAATTTATGCTGAAAAGTGCTTTTAAAATACAGTGAGGGTGCTGCAAATGAATGTCTTCACTTTTGATGCAAATGAGGAGCTCACTGTATAGAGTCTGGACCAATGCCTGGGCTAATGAAATTACTGAGGCCTGGGTTCCTCTGGAGCTTGGTGGTGTCCCAGCTGCTGCCCTGCCCTGCAACCTGCTGCAACCAAGTCAGGCAGCAGGACTGCACCTGCAAATCCTCTGCTAGGTCATGTTGGAGTCATGTCCTGCTGCCATTTCCATTCTGTGTGGCAAGGCCAGCACTGTCCCCCTCTCCAGCCTGAGCCCCAAAGCTGTCACTGTGAGCTCACCCACACCACTGTGGACAGGCCCGTGTTCCTCACCACAACAGGTTTGAGACCAAAGATTTTGTGAGGCACCAAGTGCTTTGTGTCAGACCTGCTCCTGTCCTCTGATGAGGTGTTTCAGAGCAGGCAAACACCACCATGACCCCCCCCTGTCATTGGGGAAGGGCATCCTGGGGGTGCCCAGAGGCTGTGCCAAGGAACTGACCCTTAGGTACCCCACAGGTACCAAACTCGTTTGGATGAGGGCCAGATTCCATATTTAACTGCAGCAGGAGAGGTGGATGTGCCTGGTGCTTGCCTCTCCTTTCCCTGGGGCTTTGGAAATAGGTGTAATGAGGGATGTCTGCTTCCCAGTGTCCCCTGTGCTCTGTGTGGTGGATGTCTTATGACCTCATCTCTGCAGGTGCTATGATGTGGTTACTCTAATATGCCTTGGGCTTTCATGGTAAAAAAACCTGTTGGAAAGTTTAGGAATATGTATTTACCCTCTTGAAACAGTGACATCTGCTACACTGAACACTGCTGTTATTCCAGGAGTTTCTTTATAGAAGTTACCATGAGTATCTTCTAGCACCCTGGCCATTTCTGGAGACACAACTCCTGGGTCAGAGCTGACTAATGGAATGTGAGCAGTGATATGTAATGCCCTCAGCTGGCAATTGTTAAGTAAAGGAGCTCAAATAACACTGCAAGTATGATTAGAGGCTTGATAATGCTGACAGTGAATTGTGTGCTGCAGGTGGTATCAGTGTGGGGATCTTAAAGCACAGAAGTAGCATGAAGCACTTAATTTCCATTCTTCTGCACTTGCCAGGGAATCTTTGACTTCTTGTGAATGGTGTTCACGCCCTGGACAGGCACTTCTCTACTGCATTATAAAAAATTGCCTACTGGAACCCAGGAACTATCAAACAACATTATACACAGGCAGGGTTGGGATTTTTTTGTTGTTGTTGTTTTACATTTGATCCATGATGGTACTATTAAAGAGAAAATTAATATATTTTTTTTTATTTGAAAGAAATGGCCATGCCTGTTTTACATTATAATTCTTTGTTTTCAATATGCTGGGGTTTGGATGTGCACAGCACATCAAAGAATTGAGTTGCTGGGATTTCTGTCGCTTTTCTAACATAATGCATCTCAAGACAAAAACTGTTTCTGCATTGTTTACAATATTTTGTAAAACATCATTGTCATCCTGCCATAGTAAATGCTGACATATTGTTGGCATAGCATTGCACAGGAGTGTGTAAACTCTAGAGGAGGCATTGGTGTTTTGGGCAGGAATGACAGGAATCGTGGTGTGTGGGCAGAGGGGGACAAAGCCCACCAGAGCAAGAGCTGCTATTTTAGGGGTGGCTTTCCACAGCCCACTCTTATTTGTGCTCTGAGGAACCAGGAAGGCTTGTGACTCTTTGGGGATTCTCTAGAGCCTTAGCTAAGGATTTTTTCAAGCCCTTTAATTCTGTTCCCATGAGAGCAAGATGATCCACAAGAAGCATACTACTTTTTAAAATGTAATGGGTGATTTTTTTTTTGTTTGCTTCTGTTGAGGCCGTAGACAAAAACTTCTTGACTTGAATGCAGGCAGCTTATTTTCCTTTTATTTTTCTCTTAAAATCAGTTGAGCAGACTGGTAATGTCAACAGGCTTAGCTGTGAGAGAGGTGGGGGTCAGCAGCACTGCTCTGCACAGTTTTGTCCTCTCAGATTCATTTTGCAGCTCTGCCACTTTGGCACCTGGGTGAGTAGGACCAGAGTACAAGAGAAGGGGTGGGAGTTGGGGGCAGACATTGTACAGACTTATTGATCAGTAATTTCATTAGCTCTGCAGATAGAAGCACTGATGGCTTCTCTAAGAATCCATTTCGCTTTCTGTGGCTGCTAACATAATGGATTTGGGGGAAAGACTTATGGAAATGAGAAGTAATTGGTAGTATTGACAGAGATGCCAACTTTCACTATTTTTTTAACTCTCCTATTGACTCTGACTGGCTGTCCAGGCTAACCTTCCAATTAATGCTCTGCTTTTTCTGACCATTTTCTTATTTCTGTGGGCAGGCTACAGGAATCTGCCTTCTCCTCTGGTGAAGGCAGGGTGTGTAAAGGAAGGCACATGAATATCTCTGAAGCACTAATTGTGCTCCTCATGTTTTAAATGTGTGGGTTGGGTTATGTGATTTCATGCCAGAAATATATTTTCTGTCATCATGTGTGCAGTCAAAGCTGCAGAGGGAATCCATTATCTTCTCACAAGTAAAGTGGTGCTGAAAATTCCATAGGCTCTTGTCTTTTCTATCCCTTGTTTACTTGGAAACTTGAAATTTGTACAAGCAGAGACATGTGCAAACAAGGAGGTGGTTTTTCCCTTTGTATTTACTTATTTTGATAACACAGCTGTTTTATTATCTGAGTTGGGGATAAACTGGACCAATAGAATCATGGAGTCCTTTAGGTATGAAAAGACCTTTAAGTTTATCAAGTCCAACTGTTAACTCAGCAGTGCCAAGTCAGTCACCAAACCATGTCCCCAGGTGCCACAAATAGACATTTTTTAAATACCCTGAGAGATGGTGACTGGACAGCTTGGGCCAGTGCTTGACAACCCTTTCAGTGAATAAACACTTCCTGTTATCCAAGGATCTCTCTGGGATAAACTGGAATTTCCTTGGCTGCACTGAAACAGCTCTGATGCTTCTGAGCACAAGTCCCAAACCTTCCTTGAGCACTTTTGTGGATTTTGTGGAGTCTGAGTGAGGAAAGCAGATACTGGTGTGTGTTAATTTGCTGTGCTAAGACTTGGTTTCAGACAAATATTCTCTTGCAAGAGTGAAATTTTATTTCTTTTGTTTTATAAGGGAATTAAAACAAGGAAGTACCATTTGTGATGACCTGTGCTCCCAAGGCAGAGCTGGGCCACGGGATCCTTGTGGAAGTGATGATAACATTTTCTAAAGAGGAGCAAGCACTGGGAACTCCAGAGTTTTCTCTGACCAATTCTAGGGTCTAAAGGGTATAAGAAAGGAACATAATCTCCATTGCTGTGCTTTGTTTAAAGAACTTAAATAGATTAATGTATAATATTCCTGCTTTCCTCATTACAGTCAAACAGAAATACTTCAACAGGCCTGTAAGTAAGAGACACACCAGAGGTAAACCACCTTCTTAATGACCTCTGTGCAGTGGTGAGTCCTGTAAAATCAATGTACAGCAGAGCTGAGTGTCAGAATGCCACTGCATTGATCCTGGATTACAGCTAAACTGTAAACAGCCTAATTTGGCTGCTCACTCTTCTTTGGTATTGTGAGCAAACAGCTTTTTAAGGAGATGTTTGCTGAACCTTTGAACTTTCCACACAATGTTTTTTTTCCTTCACCCATCTATTTACATGAGTGTGTGGAAAGAGTTCCTTTCTAGTTAGTTGCAATGTGCACACACTATGAAGATATTTACTTTTCAGAGAGTTTGATTTATGTTTTTCTGCTTCCTGATATCTCTGGGATTGACACTTTTTTGTTATTATTATGAATGTACCCACAAGTATGTGTGCTGACTCCCACTGGCTTCAAAGGAATTTAATCAGAACAGAGGAAACTTTCTGGACCAATCCCTTCTCAAGCTCAGTGATCCTTGCAACAGGTCAAAACAAGATGAAGTGAAGAACATACTTTTAGGTGAAGACTTTGCATTTTTGGTCTTCTTTAGAACCCGTACTAAATTCTGAGTTAGTTGAAGTGGCTAAAACAAATGTTCAATTATTTTGTGCAGAAAAATAATAACCAATGTGTGCTGGGGTTTAAAACAGGGAATGATTACTTAAATTGATATTAATTTTTAATATTCTTCATGAGTCACAGTATCCTTGACTCAGTCTCCTGACAGATTGTTTATGCCTTAGACTGCTTGGGTCCTGCCAGGACTAGATGATCTTTTGTACACCACGTTGTGTTCAAAGAATTTAATCCTCTGACTGTGAAGTGAAAACTTTAAAACCATATTAAGGTTTCACAGCCAGAGGCAGAACACTTATTCTTTTAATAATTTTCAAAATTGACTGAAGAGGGATAATAATGTTTGGGTTTTCTTTCCCCCTTGTTGCTTGCATGAAAAAAATCCTTCTGCTGTGCTTAACCTCAATCAACAGAGGATTGATGATGTGAAGGCCAATCCCTTTCCAGTGTGGTCTGCCTGGGAATGAGCAGGGATGGGCAGAAGTTTTGGCCATGGAATTATCTACTTAAGCTGCATAGAACTTTACACTACATGTTCCACCAAACTGCTCTTCAAAAATATCTAATGGGTGTGGGAGGGATTTTTTAAATGAGATCTGTCTACCAGATTGATTCTTGCTTTCAGGACAAGTCCTAATGACTGCAGTGTGGTGGCCATCACCTTGCTCAAGTTGTTTTCCTATATATTAATATATTATCTTGTGCCTTCGTGCTGAGCACAGCATTTCTACTTAAATGCTCTCTTTGGTTTACTTCGAAAAGATTTAAATTGAAAAGGCTGAATTCACCCTGAATGCCCCTCTGGCAGGTGGCATATTGGGAGGATAGGTTGTCTTGGCTCTGTCAGTGTGGATGTTGATTGCAACTTGAGGTGTCAAAGTGGAATATCAGTGTCACATGTAAAGGCTGAATTAGAGCAGCTCCATGGGCCCATCCTGTTTGCTCTGGCATCTGCAGGAACCCTCCCTGCTCCTGCTGCCCATTGCTGCAGTGAGAACTGGGGGAAATTAGAGCTGGGGCTCAGTCTGTGACTCCCAAAACTATCTGTGAAAAGCACTGCAGGGCCCTAAGTTGACTTACAGGTGATGTTCCATCCTAATGATCAATTTTACTGAATTCCAACAGATGCCGTGATGCTCAGGTTCAACCTTTTGTAGGGTAGCTATGGGCTGAGCAACAGCTTTGTTTTGTGGCTAACAGCTGGATCAACAGCCTGCAGAGTGGCTGCTGCAGGGAGGAGTCAGGGGGTGCTGCACTGGAGGGTGGCTGTGCTGCACCAGTGCAGGAGCTGCTGCCCCAGAATGGCACAGGGAGCTCTGGGGGCTCCTGAAGGGGACTTGGAGGCTCTGGGGTCCCATGGGACACTCAGCACTGATGTCCAGCTTCATCAGCACCAGAATTAGTAAGCTGTTCATTGAAGTGATGCTAGTGACTGTAAAAGGGTAATAATTCACTTGGGTGTAGTTTGGGGGAAGGAAGAGGGGCCTCCAAGACTGGGATGCTGCCTCAAACAGAATAATGAGTTCTATTGTAGTTAAAATGATCTTAATTGCAAGCAGTGACATTTAATGCCAACCAGCTGGTCCTTCTTCAAGGGGATTCAGAAGCAGGGAGGAAAATGTCACCAAGTATTTTTCTAGGAACAAAGGGCACACTTTCAGCTCTGCTCTCAGTGGCCACACCTAATGATTACCCTGAGGAGCCTTGTCTGTCAAAAACATGCCACTCATCACTGATCTCATTTAGGCTTTAATAAAGCATATGACCCAAAGTCTTTCAATCCAACTATGCAGATATGATGCCCCATGCATTTAATTAGGGAGCTTAAAAACCACTGATGTTTAATTCTCTAACCTAGCTTGTCCCCTCTCCCCTCTCCCATCCTTCCTTTTAAAGCTGGAACTGTAGCTGCATTGTGGGGGAAGGAGACAGGCGTGATAATTGAAGGGCTGAGATGGGTGGTCCAATGTTTGTGTCTATTTTATTTTTTATTTTTTTTTTTGTGGTTTTTTTTAACTTCAGAAGTGGAGGCTGAGGTAAGAAGGTTCCACCTAATGTGCAAGTGAGACAAGGCAGGTGTTTGGAAGTGGAACAGGAGAGCTGTGGAATACTTGAAGACTGAAATCATTGAGAGGAATTTCAGTGGAGGATTCTGTTTTGGTTTCTTTGCAAGTCCAGGATCCCACCATTTTCACTGTCTAAGAAAAGATTATTTTAAGTACAATTTGTTTAAACTGGAAAGTGTCAGAGTCTTGGAGAGAATCAGTAACCAACAATTAGTCAAAGTGATTGAGGTTAGGAGCCACAATCTTTTCACAAGAAATGGAAAATCATCTTTTTCAGAAGATTATGGGTAATAAAAATTTAGGGAGCCACTGTCTTGGGTTTGCCAACCAGGTAGAGTTTTGAACAGTATTTTCTCCACATCTCTTGGGAAGATAAAATTATATGTATTAAAAGTTCTATAATAATCCCCCCCCCTTTTTTTTTCTTTCCATTTTTGACCATTGGAAAATTTTTCCCTGCAGATTTTCTCTAATACTTTTTCTCCAGCCCACTTTTACATGATGCAATTGATAGGCTTCCAAGACTGATTCAATGCCTGAACTGTAGGCACTAAATCTCCTTGAACTTCTGGCTGAGCAGCACAGTTGAGTCACAATTCTCATATATTAAAAATTAAAGGCCAGATTTCCTTTGCAATTTGCACCTCCAGATTTTCTATTGAATTTATGCCTTCTTTTTTTCTTTTTCATTTTTTCCCATATGAGAGTGAGATTATTAATGGGTTTTGTATCAAGTTAATTATGTTTTTCATCAAAAACTTTGCCTAAATCTTAAAGCCCAACATCCTAACTCTGACAGATTCTGTGCTGGGCAGGAGGAATGTGAAGCAGCAGCAGCAGCAGCAGCAACAAGCTGGCCAACATGAAGCACCTCAGTTACTGCTTGTCAGTCCTCATATCCTGAATTGCTCATGGAGTTTTTATCTTGAATAAAAAGGCTGCGCTTTTTTGTTTGTTTGTTTGTTTGTTTTTGTTTGTTTCTTTTTTATTTGGATTTGTTTTGCTTATTTGCTTGTTTTCCTACAGAACTTCTCGTTTTAGTGGACTTAAAGATTTCTGAGTGAGTTGGATGCAAGTGCAGCTTCAGAACAATTATTTTGGCTTTTGCTGAGGTGCTGGGAAAAAAAACTTTCTCGTTTAACTCTGGTTTTCCCTGTAAAGCAGATTGTTTAGCTGTGATACATGAGAAGGAAAATGCCTGTATAAATCAGGGGATGTTGAAAAGGGCAAACACTCTCAAGATAAGCAAATAAGTTAGTTCCAGCCATGTCCAATATAAAACCCTCTCTGTTTTCTTTTTTTAAAACAACAGAGGATAAAATATTTTTCTGCTGAAAAATATTAGTGTTGTCTCCCAGGAGATAGAGTTGCCACAGCTAAAAGGAGCACAATTTCCTTCCCATGATGTGATTGGCACTTCTGAGGTACAGTCCCTCTGCCACTGGATGATCAAAATATGATAAAGTTACATGGTCAAAGCCAGTAAATCTTACTGCCTTTTATCCATGTGGTGATCCTTGCTAGTAGAAATGAAAAAGGGAGAAGGCAGGAGATGTTCCACGCTATGCCTGAAGTGCTCAAAGACTTTTTGCCTCCTGAGAGAGTCTCATCTGCAGCTGCTGTGTTATTGTGCTGACTTTCATAGTGGGCTTTGGAACAGATCCAAAACTTATTCCCATTTTGGGAGGCTTTCTGTCAACTCAAGATCACTGCTTCTTGCCAGCCACTGCAACAAAATGAGTGATAGTTCACAGGTGTGGAAAACCCACTATATTCTTGGAGTTTTCATTTGATTACCTAATTGCATGGTTTTCATTTCACACACCAGAACTATCATTAGCAACCTTGAATTTTAGCAAATAACATAGGAGCTGAACATTAAGAACTTTGATTTTTTATATTTTTCACGATGAGATATTTTTTCCTGCAGTTAAAATGTTTTTGATTCAGTATCCTATGCATATGTAATGTAGGGATTGCTATTTCCTCAAGTATTATTTGAGAGAGGTCCATTTGAATATAAAATAGAAAGTCAATGGGATGAAATTTTTATTTTAAAAGTTGGCATGACTTTTTTTAAGCAATATAGTTATCAGAGGTGTTTTTTTCACTTTCAATAATAAGATGGTGGCATTTTGGAGCATAAAGATATGAGAAATAAGTTGTTTGTAAGATACAGAGCACAGTGTGGTCATGAAATATAATAGAGTAAGTGCCAAATTACCTCCACAGCCATTCCCAGCATTGAGAGAAAAAAGAACTGGCACAGATTCACCTCTTGTGGAGAGCACTGCATCTTGAGAGTTGGGTGTTGGGAACCTCTTTGAGATTCTCTGTTCACAAAGGAAAAGATCATATTAAGTCTTTGCTTGGGGGAGGGTAGAGAATTTTGTGATTAAATAGATATGAACTTCAGGGAGCTGCAGAAGCAGTCATTTAGGGGGTTTGGGGGAGGAAAATAGCATGAATGTTTTAGTCAAAGAAATGTTCTTCATCCAGGAGGGTCAAAGGGTTTTCAAAATTCAGGACATGTAAAGATGAGAGCTCTGGCCTAGAGGTCACTCTGTGTACCAGGACAAAGGATGGGTAGAGGCCACAGGAATGCTTAATTAGTGTGAAGATGCCAAGAAACACACAGAAAAGGCAGGGGAAAACCAACGGTGTAATCACAACTTCCCAGGTAGTGTCAGAATCTTCATAAAGAGTCCGGTACCAGGATTTCACCCCAGGTATCAATCACTAGTCCTCTCAATTTCTGGATCTCCCAGTATTTCCAGGGGTGGTGCAGACCTAATTTAAATTGGCTGGTGAATTGCTTTGGTCAATTATCTGTTCTGGAGCACTTAAGAAGTCATTTGCAGACCCCAGTGACCTGCAGTGTGACAGGCCCAGCAGCTCCAGAATCTGGGTCCTGCTGTGAGCTCTGGGGTAGATGAACTATCAGAACTGGAGAAAATGTTGACCAAAGTGCAAGCTGGAGGTACCTGACCTCTTCAAAGTACAGCAGAACTGTGAAGTCCTCTTTTCCCTTCAAGGACAGAAAATACGATCCTTTGGAAAATGGATGCTCTTTTACAGCTGCTGCACCTGGTTAGTCTCTGCTGTAGAAAGGCCAGAGCAATACAGTGAGCAAAAGGCCAGGGATCAAATAGCTTGTTATATTTTTCTCCTCCATCTCTCATCAATCAATGCAGCAGGGGTGTAGATTTATGACTTTGCTCTCTGTGCAAACCTCCCCAAAGTTCAGGGTTGGTTGGATGGAGCAGAGAGGACAAGGTACTGATCTCTGGCACTCGTGAAGCAATTCTGTCAAGGGAATTTATCTGCCTGCAGGGCCAGACTGCTGCTGCCTCAGGTGCTCTGGAAATAATCACCCTGTGCTGGCCAGTAGGTTGAATGTATCCAAAACCAGCCTCAAAAATCAGCCCTGGCAAAGACACATTAATGGAGGAGATCAGAACCAGGGCTGTGTATTTGGAAATGCACTGGTATTTTATGCTTTATGGATAATCTGTACCCATTAATCTATCAAAGTAAATAAGATGTGTGCTGAATTTTTGCTTTGAAAACAGTCTAAATAGAAGAAAATATTCCAGGAGCAAACAGAAAAAGCTCATGCTGCATTATGCTGAGTTTCCCCTGACTTTATTGCCTTTATTCTGCTGCAGCTACAGAAAACTCATTTAAACTATGAAACTTCTTTGGCATGGATTCTTTATATTGATGAAACAGAGCTGACTTTCTCTGGAGAGCCAGAATGTTATTAAAGCACTTAACCTAGCACTGCTGTGGCTATCAATTATGCCCTTCATTTACACTATACAGGGCTGACGGCTTATTTGAAGTTCAAGAGGTTTTTTTAATGAGATGTTAATTGAGTACACCTGCAGTTGGCTAAAATTTTCATGGACAATTAAGTGTGATCTTTTGCCTTCCTAAATTCTTTGTTTTTCCTGGGTTTCAGAAAGTGTGCTCAGTGTAGAAGTATGGACTTTTAGTGTACAGCAACTACAACAATGATCAAAGTTTGTGATTGATGATTAACCCTTCAAGCTTATTGCCTAAGTCACTGTCATGGGTTGATCCTGGCTGGACATGAGGTGCCCACCAAAGCTGCTCTCTCACTCCCCTGCTCAGCTGGACAGGGAGAGAAAATATAACTCAAGGCTTGTGGGTCAGGATAAGGACAAAGTGAACCTTGGGAGAGATCGCTCACCCATTGCCATTCCAGGAAAACAGACCCAGCTTGGGAGAAATTAATTGAATTTATAACCAATCAAATAAGAGGAGGATAATGGGAAATAAACCCAAATCTTACAACAACTTCTCCCACACACTTCTCTTCCGTCTGTGAGAAATTTTTCCGTCTGGTCTTCCTCTGTAGTTCTGCAGTTCAGCATATCTGACCTGGTTTGTGCTAAATTAAAGGGTAAATTTAGGACAGACAGTCTGCTGGTAGGAAGAATTCTGGGGACAAGAAAATGGATCAATCAGACTAACAAAAAATCCTAAGCAGTGCTTTTTAAAATACCAGCTTCAAACAGATGCTTTCATGCTAAGCAGTAACAAAATAAAAGTTTGTAAGTATTTTAGTGTTGGCATGAAGGAGCTTTTAAGAATGCTTAAGCCTGCAAGGATCTATGCACCTGCAAACTCTTCATGTCTGCTTTCATTATCAACTCAGGTGGAATAAGTTTAGAAATATTACTGGATTTACCATGATTGCTTCAGATCCACTTTCCCAGGTCTAACTGTTCAGTGACCATTTGCAGTGCAAAGGGTATTAGCAGTGTACCCACTAGTTTCCTATTAAGAACGTGTAAATAATGAACTGCAGGATGATGGAGGCTGGGAGGCACCTGTGGGAGTCACTGGCTCCAGCTCTGGCTCAAGCAGGGCCATGTGATGAGCAGTTTGCCATAGTGATATTGTACTTTTGGAACCTGAGGATTAAATTATTTAATAAGGTACTGTTATGGAGATTACTGCATGGTTATAAAAATTACATTGTCTGGGAGCTCATGGGACCAAGGGCTAAAACATTTCTGGTTTGGCTGATGGTTTCTGGGTGTCTCCCCAGTGTCCTACTGCTCATCAAGGCTGTGGGTGCTGCTTACAAGTAAGTCTTGGTGTCAGTCACTTGAGCTCCAGATAAACTAAGGCTGCAGACCACATTCTCCTTCTTCTTGTCTCTAAAAAGTTATCAATTTCTACATTAGGATATCTTATTCAGAAATGTATGTGATTATTATTAGGGAGTAACACAAAATAGCAAGTAATTTAGAAAGGCCAAGAACAGGTCAAAATATGGGGAGGACATGGCAGGACTAGGACCTCAAAGTAATAAAGACTGAGTGAAATTAAAGGCATTGAAATAATGAAGAAGATGCAGAAAGGGTGTATGAAGCACTAGATCAAAAACTCATGGTCAGTGAGTCTTAATCCCTAAAAATCTTTAAATAGAGCCTGGATGTTTTTTTGACTGGGTGGTGAGTGAGGAGAGATATAATTTAGTCAGTGCTTTTTTACCCCGAGAAGTATTCAGTGGACATCCCAGTTAAAAAAGAATTAAGCATATGTATTAAGTATGTCCTTAATTACTTCTGATTCTGGCTTCAAAGCACTGTCATGATCAGCATTATTTCCCTGAATTGAGTTGTGTTTGTAGGTCAAACAGGTTGTCCCTGCAGTATTCCAGCATGGGGTTTTAGTAGTTGCCATAAAAGGGGTCAGGCAGGGCTGTTGGTCGCAGCAATTCCTGCTAAGCTCAAATTATAGTAATTGACACACAGAATTTCTGGCACTTTGTAGTGATTAATCTGTAGCAAGAGAATAGCATTTGTTAAAGCAAAAGTCAAGTGGTCTAGAAATGAAAAAGGAGGATTTTAAATTATTTTTATAAATACTATGGTTTTGCTTAACAAATGTGCTTGTTTTACCTACATTTACCACTTTATACTGAGGACTCTGAGACCACTTTGGTTAAATGCGATACTTAAAACAGAAACATGGTGGGGAATAACAAGTTGGTAATGGCATTGAGAGAGCTGCATGGGAGAGAAGTGGAAATAAAGCTGAACACTTAAGTTTTGAGCAACATCATTGGACTTTTTGACTTGAAGTTGGCAATATTAAGAGGAGAAAAATGGGAAAACAATAAATATTTTAGACACTAAACATAGTGGTTTGGTAAGTACATTTTGTCAGCTCAAAGAAGGCCAAACCTGTGTAATTTCCTTCTGAAGACATTGGCCATCCCATGGAGCAGTGAGTAAAGTGAGGGGAAGGGATGGATTTGGACACAGTTGTTTTTGCAAGTGATAATATTCTCTTCTGTATAAAGCAATTGGGTATTTACTGGCCAAAAAGCAGAGGGCAGTGAGTTTCTAATTAGGCATTTAGACTGCTTAGCTGGGCTGCAGTTGTGATGAACCCTCACCTCTCTGGTTCCAGGGTCCAGGTGGTCTTGGCAAAATGTGGATGTCCATTCCTGGGTTAATGTTTTGGCTCCTGAGAACTGGGTAACACAGGGAGGGCACTGCTGGTTATGCTTTTCCAGGCCTTTGTTTAAATTAAGTTTTCATTTGAATGAGAAAATGTATTTGAGACATAGAAACCTGAATTTCTTTTTAATCTTTGGTCTGGATGCCAACTGAAATGTGAGTAATTTGTGGAGTCCTGTTTCCTGTATCATTAACTCTGGTGAGTGTGAACACTTGAGTGTTGTAAAAGGAAGAAAATATAGCAGATTATCTGGGAGGAGAATTTTTATATTTTGCTTTATACATGTAGTTTTTGATTTGTGGTCTGTGGACCTTCTGAGGTTTCTCTGTTGCTTTGAAGGGGTTCAGGAAAAGCAAGTTTTCACATTCCACAGAATGCGCATCTCCTGCGCTTTCACCGGAACCTTTTTTAGGGTCCATAAATCAAAAGATTGAAAATCCTTTCTCTAAACATACTAAGTACACAGTAATTTTCCACAAGAGAGGACCAGATTGCTTTGGTACACTGCAGACTAATTTTAGCAGCGGGTTCTCTGGTGTATTTCCTGCAGGCTCCTCGCGCCCCTGGAACCGCGAGCTCGCGGAGCAGAAACCTTCGCGGGGCTCCGGAGCAGGGTTTGCTCATTTATATTCACAAACCTCTAAAACCACACTGCAGAACTTGCTCGGGCTCCAGCCAGCCCTGCACCTCGGTGACGTGCAGGGCAGCAAGCTCAGAGCCTGCCAGGAGGGAGCATTTCAAGCTCTGGCAGGAATTACCCACTAATAAATTGAAGGGAGGCTTTGGAAAACCTCCAAAGAGGCAGGTGTTCAAACTAAAACATTTGCGCTGTTTTCACCTGAGTTGCTGCTCACCCTGAAATCTTACCTGCAGAGAAACTCGGGGCTGGGCTCTGTGCTAGTACAGTAATGTTTCTCCACTGCAGTGATCCCATGTCTGAGTAACACCAAGATCAAATAGAGACAATGACTTTATATACAGATACTTTTTTTTCCTTTAAAAGAGAACAATTGTCCATCCGTTGATTAGAAAAGTGCACTTAAAATTTATTGATGAATATTTAACTAATTCCACCAAGTTGCATGAAAATGCAAAATTGCACAATCTATTGAGTATATCCTTAAAATTTATTGATGAATATTTAACTGATTCCACCCAGGTTGCATGGATATGCAAAATTACACAATCTCTTGAGTGTATTAAACAGGATTTTTTTTGAGAAGGGGGACATAAATGAAAGAAACCCCAAACCCAAAATTGTCACACAAAAAAGAAAACACCTAAAAACCAACTGAACCAAACAAAATCAAACCAAAACACCATGTATGTGTAAAACATATTTATTTTGCAGTTTTTGAAGGAATACTGCTACAGATCCACTATGATTAAGTGTAAGAGAAATCATATTTTCAGATCCTTTTCAGCTTTGCAGAACAGGAGAGGGTAAAGGCAAGCTCATTTTGAGGCCTGAGCTGAAGTCTGCAGAAGTTAACAGGAAGATTTCCCTGAGCCCAGTGCCTTTAGATTGGGATTTTTAAGGTCAGTGGTTCTATAATTTGGCTCTTATGGTGAGCAGCCTCTCAGTGTTCACTTGGCCAAAGCCATGGGTTGTGTCTTCTGCCTCTACTTTTTGCCAGGAGCAGGATATTATGGATTTTATCTAAGCTATTATTGTGTTCCTTGTGCATAGTGGATTACTTATTAACGTTTATAGCAATCTCTGACAATTAGTACGCGAAGTTTTTGTTGTCTATTGGCCTTAAACACTTTTCAGGGTTTTTTTAGTACACTGAGTATTGCCTAGATCCTACAGCTTGTACTCTATTTTTCCTTCTCTGTTGAGGGTCAATATTGTTTTCTACCCTGCAGTCAGTGAAGCCTGTCACATCAAAAGGAAGCTAACTACTGGAACCAGTAAAAATTGTTGTTGATTCACATTTTCTGTGGAAGAATGATTCTCCTGACAAAGACTTTTTTTTTTCCTGGGCTTATAACACCTCCAGGATATTCATATTGTTACATTTCCTTTCTTTCACTTCATTTCTAGATATGAAAGAGACAGAACAAATCATTACAAGGATGCTTCATTTTAGTCCCTGCCATCCTTGTAGTTTCACTAAAATTCAGTCATTGGCAGAGTGAAAAGAAAAAATTTTAAATCAGAACTCTGCAAAAACTTCACCAAGGAGCACAACTTAATAACTCAGTGTGGGTTCAGTGGAGAATGTTTGTGCCCTTTAATTGGAGAAACATAGTTATCTTAATGTAGCCATTCTTCTAAATTAACTTTGAATTGCATTTGTATTAATGATGATCATTATGTATTAATGAGAAATCATTTGTTCCCTCAATATTTTTTAATTGTATCATGACTTCCATAGCTGCCAAAATGTTATTGGTGGTGGTGATTACCATTTGAAAAAACAAATAAGCCTTTTTATAAGAATGGATCACTTATTGAATATGACAAAAAGGATAAAAGAAGAAACAGATCTTGCTTGTTTGCTTGGTTGTAATTAGAATGATTGAACATTGAGATCTATAAGTCTTGTGCCATGTCAGTCTTTATTTCTCATGAGAGTCTATTTCATGTTGTCTTGATCCATCACTCTCACACTGAGGGGCATGGCAGGAAAACAGCAGCAGGGACATGAGCCTCTGTTGTGTTGTTAACTGCTTCTAAACAAAACTTTTATGGCACTGAAGACAAAAACATGCCAAGATGACTTAGCCCTGAAGCTATCTGGCTTCAGCTCCAGACAAACCTTTGCTGGTGTCATAAAAAACCTGGAGGAGGATTTGCAGTTTGTCCAGCCTTTTCCTGAGCTGGGTATCTGGAGAATGGATGTTCAAACCTAGCCAGTGTGGATTTGATCCAAACAAAGCTAACCTTAAAACAAAGCTCCTGCTAGCTCTGTTCAGCTTTGACTGAGACCCAGGAGGAGATGATGAAAGAAATTGCATTCAATTTCTTCTGAATGCAAAACCAGATCTGTTGGTCAAAATTTGGATTGGATTGGGAGAACAGAGGTGCTCCTCACTTACTGGTTAATTTTGTGACATTGTACGCTGCTAATCTTGAGATTGTAATCTAAAATTAGTTATGAAATGATGGGAATATATCAGTGAAGTTCTTGAAGACAGTTGCTTTCAGAAGTTGAAAGGGTGATGAAATATTTTTTTCCTTGCAGGAAAAAAGCCCCTAGAAGGCTTAAATATATATGAGATAAGTACATTGTGTGGGGTGGGACGAGATCCTTGTCACTGGCCACAGCTTTGGATGGGAGAGCAATTTAGCTCTTGTAAATAAGATATAGTAACAAACTATCAGTAAGGGGTCTTCTACTTTTCCAAAGAGCTTAATTCTCCAGACATTTCAAACCTCTGCTGAAATCCTGCGGAGACTAAATTTTGCAGAAATTTTTCTTTTTCTCCTGGGAACAATTTCACCTTGTAAAAATGGGTTGCTTCAAGGTTTTTTTCTGTTTTTCCAGATAAGTTAATATTTAAAAAAATAGATATTTTTTTGCATCACTGTTGAGGTCCTAAGACAGTTACCTATGGCTGAGACTTAAAACATGTTAGCTTTGAACATTTCCATTAACTGTGCCTTGTGGTCTTGCACATCTCAGCCATTCCCTGTACTAAATAATATTTCCTATATCCAAACAACCCAAATTCCTGTTTTCTGGATGGGCATTGCCCTATAGGCATCAGGAAAGCTTCACAGTCCTTACCAGGTGTCTCTTGTTTAAAACTGTTTCTTTAGGAGTTTTCTGGGCACTGTGCCCAAGGTATACAATCAGATTGATTACTGAAAAGGGAACAAGTGACTCCATGATCCTGCTCCAGACCTTTTTCTGATTTTCCCAGTAGTGCCCAGGTCAGCCTGAGTGCTCTGGCACACACAGAAATCCAGATGTTCCCTGGAGACCCCCAGGTGTTGGCATCAGGAGCTGGCCTGGACTGTCCCAAGTGTGCTTTAGCTTCCATCCCGCAGAATGAAAGGTCAAGGGTTTTGATGCACAAAGAAATGGGGCAAACAAACTCAGCAAGGTCAGTGAAATAAAAATCCAGAGTATTTGTGGAAGAAGAACAGCTCTTGTGCCTACTGGGAGAACTTGCTGAAAGCAGTCCTCTTGCCAACCATACTGAGTTTATATCATAATAGTAATAAAAGGCTTGTGCCCCTCCCCTCTGGTGAAAAGGGCTTTAACTTGACTCAAGGCTTTACCCTCTCTTTTTTTTAATTTTCTTTTGAAAATTTCTCAGCCCGTATGGCAGTTACTTTTTCTCCTCTCAGCTATTAAAAATGTATCATTTTTATTGGTTGCATGGCAACATATAATCCCTTTGTTCTGTTTTGTTTAAACAGATGCTGAGAACTCTGTCATAATAAGTAAAAGCACTACCCTCAGGCTTCCCTTAAAACTGAAAAAGAGGGGAGCGTACGGGGCTTGAATTAATTTTCCTTGGGTTGTAGCAAGGAACAGACCTATAATTCACTTAAATATTTATGCTTCAAATGTACTCTGCTGCCATAACCTAATTGACTTTGGTGGGTTAACTCATACAGACCAGGATGGGGCTTCCAAGTCAAAGTCAAAGGCCGTGGCTCCTCTGACCACAACAGAGGAATTGCTCTGCAGAGAAGCAGTGAATAGAGACCAAAAACCTGCTGGAAAATGGAAGCATTTTTCATTGACTTTAACAGGCTGTAAACTCACGGATGTTTAGTGAGCCTGTTGGAGAGCAACAAAACCTGAGAAGGCCACAGTTTTGATTTGATTTCTCTTGGATTGATATGGTTTTATGGATGCTTGGGAAGTTTCTCCTGATTTCCTTCAGCTGCAGTTGAATAAGAAACAGGCTGTAGGAGTTCCACAACATGAATGCTTCAGTGGCCAGTATTACCTGTTATAAAAGGATGAGGGTGTCATTCACTGTATCAGAGATTTTCCTGACAAATGGGAGTGGAATGCAGCCCTCAAGACAAGAGTAGGAGGCTTGCAGTGTATCTGTCACAGTAGAGCTGTTACAAACATTTAAGAAGTTTATTTTGCTGCCTTTAAACATTACCAGAAGCAATTAAACCCCAGGACTATTTTAAAATAAAATGGACTCTGACGTGGTACAGCCAGGTGCCCAGGTTTTCTAAAGAAGGTAAATGAACCTGTAGAAAGTTATTTATACTTTAATGCTGCCCTATATGATATGCAGACTTGGAACTATAACGTGTGTGTCTTAGTCACAGACCCAAATTAGACTAACAACACTCCCAAGGGTTATTTTTGGGAGGATTGGATTGCTGGGATGTAAGCATGTCTTCAATAAAAATTCCCCCTAACAACTTCTATGGGACCACAGGGTTTCATTGCTGGATTTGAGCTGGACCCTCAAAGAGGGAGGCTCTTTTCTGGTTTATTTAGAGAGCAACATTGTTAAGTTTTGGTGAATGAGAAAAATCTCCTCTCCTCTGGGTTTACTCTTGAATCTGAGAGATTACTATGGCAAATGGAAGAAATAAGTGGGTCATGAGAAGGTTGGTTCAGGCCAGTGACTCATTGGCAGGCATGGCACAACATGGGTGATATATTTTTTTTAGCTATCTAGTAAACAGCTCTTCAGGGAGGAGCAAGGTGCTCTGAGCAGTCTCTGCTCCTGAGGGACATGAAGGGAGAAGATAAGGCTGGGTCTTGGTGTATTTTTGAAGCTGCACAGAGATCCATGAATTCAGGCTCATTGGACAGACATCTGTGCATTCTCTGGCTTAAATCTTGAGCCTTTCCAATGTGACATGAAAGTCTGGGTGAGATGAGACAAGGGCTTCAAAAGTGCAGTATTTGTTTTTCAAATGTAGCTTTTCCCAGTGAGCTGTTCAGATGATGTCCGTGCAGCTCTAACACTGCTTAGTGCTGGATCTAGTCTTAAACTTGTCTTTTTGCTTCTGTGCACTTTATCCATCATTGAGAAATGATGCAACCACTTCCATTTTCTTGTGAATAATGAGAAATCCCACTGTGACTGCTTGTTAATACTGTCTGGATTGTGCCTGAGGAATAATGCTTTTCTTTTGTAACAGCTCTCACCTGGGTGTTTTGCTGGTACCCAGCTTTTGTTCTGTCAGACCTTGAGATGCTCTGCAATTAGCTGCATTTTGATTATCTATTCTGTTGTCTAGAATGGTTAGGCTGCATTTTGAAATGAGAATGTGAGTATTTAATTTCACTGTGACTGTCCCAGCTGGTGTCAACACTGTGTGGAGAGAGGGAAAAGGCTCTGCCTTGGGGTGCTGCCCTTTCTGCTGGGGGGAGGTAACACAGCCCAGGAGAGCACCTTGCATCCAGGAGTACAAATCAGGAATTGCTTTGTTAACATCACATGAGTAATTTTGAGTTTGCAGGGGCTTGGGTGAGATCATTGTCTGACTAAAGTGCTTTGCAGAGGGAAATCTGCTGTTCCCCTTCTGGTGGGAACAGGGAGGAGTACAGAAATGAGGTTTCTTTCTTTGCTCTGCTTTTCACCTCAGGCATCCTCAGTTGTTGTAAGTGGAAGTTGTGCTGGAGGAAAGCTTTATCCAGTTCTTCTAAGTGTAATTTTAAAAGAACATATTTATTGTCCATTCAGTTCAAAAAAGTGCAACAGTTTGTCATAAGGAGATGGTTTACATGTTGTCTTGACTCTTTGTATGCCCCCAACGTTATTACATTACCTAATTCACCAGGTTTTAGTTTCTTTCTCAGCACTGTGGCACTTCTAATAAGTTGCTTTCTAATCCCTTTGTTACATAAGCCATATCTCTAAAGCTTCCCTAAACTCAGACTGGCTCAAACATCATCTGCACCTCCATTCCTCTGCTTACCAGCAGGGATTTGGGGGTCTCTCTCCCAAACTGAGCCCACCCTCACACCTACCTGATGCTCTGGGAGAAATAATAAAGGAGCCCCAATGTCACAGCCATGAAATTGTCTGAGGACATCAGGTAAATAAAAAAAAAGAGCTGATTTATTCTGCTATGGAGGCATTGTTAATTAAGTCATCCATGGTAATGAACACCAAGAAAAGAATGCTACCTGACATCAGCAATTATTTTATTGATGCCTCCGCATCTCAATCAAATGCAGCTCCTGACAGGTGGTATTTAGCAATGATGGGAAAATGGTAGCTTTGAGAGGAGGGGAAGTGGGGGTCTCCAGTGAATGATGGAATAATTCCATTACAATCAGATTTTCTGGATATGGTTTTGGTTGCAAAACTGAGTTAACTCCACCTGGGTAGCTGCACGAGTTTATTGTAGAGGATAAGTTCTGAGCTGATGCAATCCCTGGTATTGATCAAATCCTCAGTAGTTTCCTGCTCTATAATCATCACAGCAGCAGCTGCTC
>NW_005054319.1:3453813-3489891 GCF_000277835.1 Geospiza fortis | reverse complement strand
AGCAGGAAAAGTGCTTATTTCAAAAACCAGTCTTTGATGAGCAGACAGGAAAAGCTCAAATCCTCTTCTCATGCTTTTTTCCATCTTCACTGTGAAAGGATCCCCAAAAATCTCACTGGTAACTCAAGGAGGAAGCTGAGAAAGGCTAATAACTTCCTGACCTGGTCCCAACTATTCCCTGCTCACTCTTACTGGGAGTTCTCACAGCACCACTTCATAAAGCCTTTATTTAGAGGGAGGAGTAGAAAGAGGAGAGTGCTGTTCAAGGTATCCCATGAAACTGAGAACAGAAGGATGTTCTCTTGTGAGATAGTCTGGTGCTTCCTCACGTGTCTGTTTATTTTTGAAAGCACCAAGAGACAAACCTTGCCAAATTAGGCAGCTGGGTGTACCAGAAATATATAAGTACTTGCTGAGTTAGAGAGGAAATAAACTCTATTTAGGTGATGTGAAAGCTCTTTGGTCTCATAACATATCTCTGATGGAGAATCAACAGAAGGCCAAGAGCAAGGAGATGCTGATTTACGCTTTAAGAATGTCTAGAAAGTCTTTCCTGTTTAATGTAAGCGTTCAAAGAAATCTTTTCCCAACAATTACCAACACCTCTAAGGGTGTTACTGTTGCTGGTAACTGTTAACACTCACTCATTGATATCACTGTGTTGTGATAATTTTCTTCACATACAGGCAATATGTTCACTGGAAACATTTTCCTTTTCTGTGTTACTTTTGACCATTTGATACTTGAGTCTTTGGAGGAACAGTATCACTTTTCAGTTCCTTTTTATTCCTATTATATCTAAATATTTCCTTCCATTGTCTTTCTTCTTTTTCTTTTTAACACAGATGGATAAAAGGAGAAATCTATGGTCTTTCTGTATATTTTTGGCATTTTCTGTGTGTTGACTTGCATTAAAACGAAGGACTTTGCCTTTTATGCATTAGTTATATGTATAGTTTATACATCTTCTGCTTCCCCATAAGCCAGCTTGGTTTTTAGTAGTTACAGCTTTCTTTGACTCACACTGTGGTTTTTCTGGACATCCAGAAAAATGTTCTTAAGCTGTTCCCAATTATTGTAACATTTTTCTTATAAAATTCTTTCTCCCAACTGGTTTGGCTCTTTTGTTCCCTTTTCTCCTCTCCTAGCTTCATGAAATTGATCCTTTTAAAGCAGCAAGCCTGTATATTAGAAGTCTTGGCAAAGTAAAAAGTTTTTTGTTTGCACTTGAAAAATGCAATCAAGAAATGATCACTTCTTCTCTGGATAATGCCTTTTTTTCTGATCAATTTACTCCTTATCACACAGATGAGCTCTAATACAGAATTATCTGTGTTGGATGCATCTTTTCTGAGTTAAGATTTTGTCATCCATAGATTCTTAGCAATAGCAAGGGCAATTTAACTCTGGCAGCATGAGTTCTCTCTGCATAAATCACAAATTGGAGCCGTATTTTTTTCATTTTTTTCTTTATATATATTCTCATATTGATTTGTCCTGTGATTTGCTGTCCTTTTTTTGTGAGAGTATTTTTTAGTAATTACTTGTAAAGGGATTGACCTGACATGTTTTTAGAGTAAGACCACTTTTAGCCCTGAGTTCAAAAACAGACTTTATTACATTTGCATGAGATTGTGCTAAACCTTACCCCTGCCTTCTGTAGTCCTTGGACCTTTCCCAAAACACACCCTGCTCCCTTCTCCACCCCCCAAACCAGGTATTGTTGACATTTTGACTGCTGATACCTCCCAGAAATCAGACACAACCACCCTGGAAAAGGCATCTCTCCTCCTTTGTGGGGGGATTTGGCCATCCCTGATGAATTCCTGGGCTGATCCTGAAACAATGAGCCTCTTGTTCTTTAGATACTTGGAGATTTTTAATTAAGTTGCTCTGAGAATGGAGAGCTCTAAATCTGCCCAGGCTGTGTATTTTGCTTGCTGGAGCAGTATTCCTGCCTGCCTGGAAGAAGCTGTAGCCACATCTGTGAGCATCTCTGGCCAGCCCTTGGTGATGAGATGCAGCCTGGATCCTTCAGGATTTCTGCCTGGATCAGGATGCCTCACTAATCCGTGTTTATTCTCAAACACATTCCCCATCCCCTCAATAATTCCTTTCCTCTGCTCTTTAAAACATATTTCTTGGCAGTTATTAATGTCAACATGCACAGTAACATGAAGATTTGCATCTGAAAAGAGTGACTTGGGGTCAAATCCTAGACTAGAATTATTGCTGTGGTTATCATTTAATGTGTGTGTGTGTTAAAGTCATTGCAATCACCCAGGAGACACACAATGCACTTCATGCATATGTCTGCCTTGGAGAACACAGAACCCACATCAGAATTAAAATGCTTATTAGAAAAAAAGGGTAGTTTGCATTAAATTTCTAAAGGGATTTATGAGAAGCTGTAACAAACTGTCTAAAGAATATGGATTTGGCTGTGAAAGAAGGAAGACCTAGAATTGACATGAAGGCTTTTATTCTTAGAAATGGTCTTATGTAATGGAGATCTGTGGTATTAGCATGTTGGTTTTTTTTTTTCTTTCCTCAGGAAATAATTAAGCACTCCCTTCTGATCACTTTATGGAATCAATACTCTTTCAGCAGCGTTAGCATTATTTGTCTTTGGGAAGTGCACTGTTATGGATGGTAATAATTTTTAAAAAAGCTGACATTAACTCTTTTCCTTGGCAGGGATGGCATGAATGAGAAGTGTTTCTTAGCACAGGCTGCCTCAGCTGGCTGTGAGAGGGACAGAGGTCCAGGTCGCTGATCTTTGATTTTGATTCAGGCAGGCACTTGTTCTGCTTCTTCCTCCAGAGCAGCAGGAGAGGCCAACCCTCAGTAAAAACTGCAAGAGTAATTTTTAACATGTACAGTCTCAGCTTGGGGTCTGAAATGTCCTGGGAGCACTGGGTGGGACCTGAACAGAGCTGGGTGTGAATGTGGAGTGGAATAAACTGCTGCAGAGAGGAGATTCATGCATTTCTGATATGGAATAATGGATAATGGAAGTGATACTGCAGTTAGTGTGTTTAGATAGCAGGCTTTTGATTATCAGTGAAACCTAAATGGCATCCAAGCTGGCTCTGTAATTCCTCTGAGTCCCCTCAACAGAACTGGCTGTTAAGATGTGGCATGACTTGAAGGGAAGATCTGTGGTGCTTGTCAAGAAATTTATCAAAAAGTCATTTATTATTATGACTCAATATTATGAATACACAGGCACGTAATCTTTCCTTTTGCTAGACACTAAAATTTACCTCCCTGCTGAAAAAAACCCCATCCAACTCAGGAAGTGTGTTGGCAGAAAGAAAAAGGCTATTAAGTGAATTAATGGCTTAATGATGATTGTTTATTGTCTGCATTACACTAGTGTTTAAATTGAGACTGGGTCTTTTATGTGTCCAGTGTTACACAAAGGCTGATTGCACAAGTGGCTTCCCCAAAGAGCTAAATGGAGAACAGATAAAAGACAGAAGAAAAATGGCTTTTCCTGGGTCTGAGGAGTAGAGAATGGAGCTGCCTTGCCTGGGGTTATGTAGCTAGTCTATGGCAGAGCTTGGAGGTGAACCCAGATATATCAGTACAACTCTTTCCACACAAATTGATGTGGCATCTTGATTTTTATCTAGTATTGCATTAACTACTTAGTGTCACCCTGGTGAAAGTGTCTGTGCTTCTCTGCCTGAAAAAGTAAAGGTTTTGTCCTCGTGTACACAGGTATAGAAAGCTAACATTCATGTCTGAAAGCATCTTTAATCTCTTATTCTTGCATTTGCATGTTTGCTAAGAAAATGCAGCAAGCGTGAATCTGGTTAATGATTGTTAGAGGCAAAACTGCCCTGTGTCCTGAGCACAGGCCTGGAATTCAGGCCAGCCATGGCTAGCCTGGCTCCTGCCAGCTAGGCTTTGCTCTGGGGATGTGCTGCTGGGAGTTTTTTGGTTTATTTTCTTCCTTTTTTATTGCATCTTCCAGCCTCACAGTGCTTATCAGCACCACGACCATCTCCCACAGTCAAACTAGGTCATCAAAATCCTTCAGTCCTGACCTCAGCTGAGCTGCAAGAGCCTGAATATCTCCTATCTTGCTTGGTTCCTTGGAAACCACTTAACAGGGAGCTAGAAGGGCATGGCAGCACCTTCCTGTGATGAAGTGTGCCCCAAGCAGGCTCTGAGCTTGCTGCTAAAAGCTGTGCTGATAGTGTAGGGTCTTGCTGGGGGCATATCTTGAGGCAGGCAGCAGAGGGGATGTGGGAGGAAAAGGAGGGAGGGTTTGGGTACAGCATGGCCCTGAGGCAGCTCCTGGCAGTTTTGGCACTGTCCTGGTTGGGAGGAAGGAGCTGAAAACCTGCACAGGGCTGGGTTTTGCCCCAGAGTTTCCAGCACCCAAAATAAAGCAACCTTCCCCCAGCTCTGGCTTCCCAAAGCCTCTGCTCCTACCCTGTGCCAAAGTCCAGAAAGTGAAGTGTTTTTTGTGTTTGTGTTCTTTCATTCATGGCATCTGAGGCTTTCTGTTGGGCTGGGCAGTGAGAGGCAATGAAGAGATCCTGTCATTAAGGGTTTCCTGGTGTTTGCTGCCACTTTGGCTCTGCACAGTTGGCACAGCAGTAATTTCTGCTCCACGGTGTTCTCAGCCTCCCTGGCTGGAGCAGGCATTTTGCTGACACTCCAGGGCTTGTGTTTTTGGTTTTTTTTAAAAAGAACTGGCTCATTTCCAAAGGCAGAAGTTGCTTTTAAGAAGGAGCTTCCTGCAGTGTACAGTATTTATTTTTTAATTAGTTGAGCTAATGTGCAGTTAATGTTTATAATGCAAACCTGTCTGGGGCCATCTATTCACTTAATCAGGACACTTTTAATAGTTTAATTTTCTTTAGGATTTTTTCTTTGAGAACAAAACACTGTGGCTGCAAAGCAGCATTTTTCCAAATCTTGCTGTATGCTTGGCTGTCCCTACAGCATCTTTCCCTCCGGAGACCAACCTTGATGAACTTTTTGTTCTTTGCTGTCTAACAGGTTTGTAGCTCTTTCTCAGAATAAAATGAACCAGCAACAAAGCATCTCACACTGACAGGAAAATTTTTGATCTGTTTGATGCTTGTTTTTATTCCCAGTCTAGAAGTAAAATTCTGTTGTGAATTCATAAATCTTGCTTCAGATTCTAACTGGTGTTGAAAAGAATTTCCTCTGGTAATATTTGCACAGACACATAAATGCTTTTTCTGTGTTTTTGGTCATGTATTACCCTGTGTCACACCAGTGTTTTGCAATGTGTTGATGCAACAATCTTAGGCTAGAGACAATTGCACAAGCTTGGACAAAAACATATGAAACTCTTTCATCCTAGGCACTGTTCAAGTGTAGACATTTAGAAATGCAAGTGTCACATTCACTTTGTGTGACAGATGATCAGGGGTTGGAAAAACAGCAGAGAATTTGGAATACCTGCTCCATCCCTTGTGTGCTGATAGTTGGACACGGACCTGAATAAGGATGTGCTAGAATGACCAAAAATACATTTTTCTGCAACAGAAAACCACGTGTGCATGTGGCAATTGCAACTAAAAAAGGGCATCAAAGTGTAACAGTGGCAGTGAGGGTTCCAGACTGGCTGAACTCTCAGGGGTCACTTCATGTTTGCCCTGACTGGTGAAGGTAACTCCTGGGTCAGCAGCACTGAGGATGGAAAAGCTCCTGCTCCTTTCCCTGGTAGCAAATTGCTGACCTGGCAGCACAGTACTGAGCTGATCCACTGCTTTCCCAAACTCACTGCTCAAAGAGAGTGCTGCTGGCAAGTCTGGCAGGTGTTTGAGTGCTTCAGTAACCCCAGGCAGGGCAGAGATGACCTTAATAACTGTGCAGGTTTGTTTGTTCCTGTTTGTTGGTTTTTTGAAGTAGCATCTGTCATCTACAGGTGGGAAGGGAAGTTACTGCTGCCAGATATCTGCAGTGACAGAGGTTGTGCAACCTGCCCTGGGATGCTGGAACCCTCAGCTCTCTCAGAGGCAAGAAGAGGAGCTTGAAGGTGCAATTACAGCTCAGACTCTTCCTTTGAGTTATCCTCTGCAGGGTCTGGCTTTTCTCTGGGTGTCTGGGGAGTACAGAGACTGTACTGATGCCTAAAGCTGTCTGCTGTGAGCTACATGATCTCTACCTGAACAAAGCTATCTCTGCTTTAAAGATCAGGAAGACAGAAGATGTGTGGTGAAGGCAGACTCAGGATTCATGTTTTGTGACTCCCAGCCCAGTGTCCTGACCATGCTGAGGTGGGCTCTGTCTGTTACAGAGGGTCTTTTTATGTGCTTCTGATTAAAAACCTGCAGCCACCTCTCCCGGGCACAGCCCCAGTTGTTATGTCCAGCTCTGTGCAGTGCCCAGGTGTGCTTGTGTGAGCAACACCAGGATCCTTCTGTCCCCAGCACACTGAAGTAAGATGAACAATGTGTGTTTAATTGCATGTTCCTGGCAGCTGCCCTGAGCCATCCACCCCTGCAGCAGGACTGCTCCACTAAACACTGCAATTACCTCGTGCTGCAAAGGTCCCTCTGCTGCCTGATGCCTTCATATCACCATTGCAGCACTCTGCTCTCCACTGCTCCAAATTAGGCTTCTCAGGGGGGGATTACAGGGAACCTGGTTTCGGGGATTTGTATTATTTAAATTATAAATATCCTGCAAGAATAGGGTTTGTAATGGAAGTTGGAGTTTTAATATGTTTATACAGATAGCACAATTTAAAATAATTAGTTCGTGGAGGGTGAGGTAGCAAAAATTTAGGAGAATTAATGTGTTTTATTTATTTATTTCTTAGTGCTGCAGCTAAAAGGGTGAACTTGTCTGTGCCATTCTGTAGGAATTGGGATGGTTAATATGGGGTAGCAGGGTGACAGCTGAGTGCCTCACCCTGCTCTGGCTGCACAGGCCATGCTGTTTTCAGGGCTTTTAGAAGCACCAATAGCTGGGGAAAGCAGCATCTCCTACAGTGACTCCATCTGGGGACACTCCTCTCTGGGATTAGGTGCTCTGAGCTATGGACTGAAAGTGGTGAGGGGGGGAAACCTTGCTTAAAACCTGTCCTGTGAAGTAATTAAACACTATCAATTTAATCACAGTTCTTGAGAGCCCAGTAGGAAAGCTTGGTGCCATCCTAACTGTTCTGGGACCTCCCTAGGTGCTACAGGTGTGCACTCCTGGGCTGCTCCTTTCCCAGGGGATCTGTAGCTCTTACCCTCTAATTTTGTTCACCTTCACATCCCTCTGATCTCTTCAGTGGCATTGCAATGCTGTTTTGACTTCAATGTCTTTTCTTGGCCAAAAGTCTGTTAATATTCGGATTTAACTTGTATGAATGCAGTGCCCTCAAAATACCATCAAATTAAGGGAAAACCCCCACAATATCCAGGATTTTTATTCCCCTTCAGTGCAGGGAGTGAGCTAAATGGTTTTTTGTCCACTGATTGCCCCCAGTTCTGTAATTCTAAATAAGCTTTGAAAGCAGTGGCAGACACATTGCAGATAGCACCGAGTGGGGAAAGAGGGGAGGGGTTTGAGGGGATAATCATAAAAATTGGACAGAAAATAATAATGTGGTGTAGCTGTTGCAGTCAGAAATATGACAGATATTAGAGATTTGAAACTTTCAAGACATATTATTGGGTAATATCCCTTCCTATTTCAGATTTAATCCTGTTCAGTGCTGGGGTCCAGTGCTGTGTGAGTGAAACGCAGGGAATCCTACTGTGCACTAATAGGACTCCTGTGTGGGGACCAAATTCCTCTTGACAAGCTCCAGCTTCTAGAGCTTTCTTCATGTACTGTAATCATCTCCCCTCTGCCTTGCTCTTACTGCTGAAAACACTGAGAAAATGAGAGAATTTGAGAACTTGCTGTGGGTGTGTGGGTCTGGGTGCATTTAACAGCGCCTGAAGCATCAAGTGACCTCTTCCTGAAATTTTGGAGCTTTGGGGCATCACTGCTGGTTCACCTCTGTGTGGAGGAGATTGTGGCTCATCATGAGATTGTGGTTCTGCCATGAAGTGAGGGCAGATGTATAAAATAGAGATCTGATTGTACAGCAATGAATCGTGTTCATACTATCAGTTTCTGGGCTGTTAATTACAGTGAAGGGTTTCATGGTAGGAGCTAAAGTAAAATCCATTATGATGTTGATCAGCATGGAAGTAATTATATCCTTCTGACTTGGTCTGTGGTGAAAAAAGGGCTCAGTGAGGATTGTGATTCTTCTTCCCTCTGAAATAAGAATAGTGCAAAATAATTAAAACTATCATCATCAACCCCTTAATGGAGGAGAATCAAGCAAGAGACAAAGACCACTGGGTGGGTCAATTTGTAGGGCATTGAAATCAATACCCAATTATCAGACAGTGCTTTAAAAACACTGGTTAAAAAATTCAGAAGCAGTGACCTTAATGTGCAGTTAATTTACTCTTATTAATTTTAGTAATATTTCTTCTGAATGGACACATTGAAACTCAGTTGAGGGCATTTATTTCAGGCATGGTTATGGGCTTTGTGAGTGTGCAGGGAAGGAAAAGCCATTTAGTTGTATTGAAGACATGGCAGCCCTTGGTGCAGAGTTTATCTGTGTTGTTCAGTGATAGACTGGACCTGTGCATTGGAGAGACATTGCAATGTAGAGCAGGAGGCTCCCCAAGATGATACAACCAGAGACAAGTCAAGTCTTGTTCTGAGGAAAAAACAGAGAAAGTGTGGATGTGCAGTGCTTCTTTCGATACATTCTGCTCCTGGTGCGCATTCTTTCAGGGATGGCATCCAAAATGACCTAAAAACACTTGCAATGCTTCAAACAGAAGTGGAAAACCAAACAAGGCATGACAGTGAGGAGCATCAGACAGGGGGTGCCATAGCAGGGCTGTATAGGGCAGAGAGGAGTGGAATGGTGAGAGGAGCAGGGTCTGGAACATCATCAACAGCTCCATGGTGGGGAAAATGGGTTTGTGCCTCCTTCTAACAGTACCTGTGGGATTGAGCCACAAAGAGAGAGAGGATATGAAACTAGAGCAGTGCTGGGAGTCTGGGGTAGGGTCTGTGGCAGTGCTTTGGTCTCCTGGAATGCTGTGATGGGCTTGTGAAGCTCCTGCACTGGGTGTGCCCAGGGATACCCCAGTCCAGCAGGTTTCCTGTAGATATCCCAAAAATGTGTCACACCTCTTTGAGGTGAAAGATAGGCACAAATGCTCTTGTTTCCCAGCATTTCTAGGAACCTGATAGTCAATCACTGTTTCATTCTTCCCAGCACAGGAGTATCTGGGATTCTTCATAGGCTTTGATGTATCAAATGAATGGAGTAAAGTGAAGTTCTAATGTGAGCTTTGTGGGAGATGCTAAGAAACGAAGGGTGGAAGGAATAATAGTAACACAAAATAGGAAAACAAAATCTGTTCCATAAGCCAAAGCAACAAGGAAAGAGCACAAACACTGCTGCTGTGGGCACTGAGCAGAGGCTGCTGTGGGAGCCACTGTGAGGTGTGTGACACATCTGTGTCACCCTCACCTTGTGCTTTGTGCTCTCAGCACAAATGCACATTCCATTCCTTTTTTGGGTTTCTTCTAGTGCTGTTTCCTGGATTTCGAGGGAACAACTCTAGCAGATGAAATGCAATGATTGCTCTGATATTATCACTGCTTTAAAATGAACCCCAGATGTCTGTCAGCTCCAAGTGGTATATCTGTAATCAGGGTGGGCTGAAGAGCTGGGTACAAATCAGGGTCAGCACTGACAGTGCCACATCCTGAGCTCCTGTGGGGTGGAACAGCTGCCCTCAGATCAGAAAGCTTCTGTTTCCTTATATTGGGTTGTGACAGGAATAAATATTTTTTATTGGGCAAATTTAGAAGCTGACCAAATTACTTTTTTTTTTTTTTTTTTTGTAATTAATTAGCTTATGATTAAACACTTTAATTTTTTTTGCACACTTTTACTTGCTCCAAAATTCCTTTTAGTGCTCAAATGAGTAATTTCTTTTACCGGCCTTCGATGGTGTTTAATTAAAAAGACAAGGTTTGGAGCTTGAACTTGCTGATTAAATTAAATGTTGCTGTTTTAAACAGGTGTCATAATCAGAAAAAAAACCCTAAAAATCATTAACCACTGAAACAAAGCTTATGTAAAAACACTTGGATTAAACAATGATGACTAAGGTCCTGTCTAATTTTAATGCCAGGAACATCTTTTCAAAGCAATCATGTTTTCCCAAGACATTGCCAATGAGGAAGGATTAGTACTACAAAATATTACATCTTGTTTAGATTTCCATAGAGGCAAAACGCTTGTTTGCTGCAAGAGCTGCTCATCTTTTATTGGTAGCAGTGTCACTAAATCACAGCTGTCAGACTGAAAAGAAGCTCCCAGTTCTGACTTGTTTTGACTCCTTTCTTCCAAATCATGGCTCCAAATCTGCTGGGGACAGGGACAAGATTAGAAGGGCACTGCAGCCCTCCTGCCATTACAGAGTGGTGTTTGCAGCCCAGTTTTGGAGTAAAACCAAGCAGACAAACCCATGGCAGGGCTCCATGCTGGAGGGAAAGCTCTTTATCTTGTTCGCCGGAGTGAGTGGGGAAACACAAACCAGCAAGGAGCTTTTCACTGCCATTCCATCAAAGTTCAGGCAATTTCACCATTTGCAGCTCAGTTCAGGAGAAAGTCCCCCGTGCTGAGTGCTCCCAACTTCAGCGCTGCTGGGGGGGGGCACATCAGTAATTCTGCGACATGCAAGTGCATCAATTGAACCCGTGCAACATCTAATTAATTTGCACTTGTTGTGAAGAATCTACAAATGATCATTATTGGTAATGAAGCTATTGATCCAAAGTGTACAAACTAGGCAAGAAAAAAAGGAGTAAGATGTGAAGGCTCCATGTCAGATCCCCCAACAGCCGCTACCAGCATTTAATGACCTCAGTGGGGCTTTGTTGAGTGACATCAGCTGAGAACACGGCGCATAAAATTTAATGTTCCTTGAACTGTTTTAGGATTCAGCCATAATGTAGCTTATGTACACACCTACGCTGAAATTTTCAAAGTTACCCAGGGGAACTAAATGCTAATTGTAATGGAAATGGGCACTCAAAGCCCTTAAGTGGCCTTCCAGATCTCACTGTGCAGTCATTCCTTGTACAGATGCACTGCCCAGCTCCTCACTGCTTTTTATGTGTCTGTGGGCTTTGCTTTCAACCAGAAATCAGCACCTTTTTTCCTTCTTCTTTTAAAGAGTCTGTATTGTAATCCTCATGATACAAATTTTGGTTGCTTTGCTGGCAAACCTGTGGATTGGTATGAAAGGGCAGTGTAATATAAATTTTCCAGTTTTCAGTTTTAATGTGACTTTGTAATTTAAAAGATAATTCAGGAGAGACACTTTGGGAGACTTATTGCTATTTGTGGTCCCACTGCTGTTCCTTTTTGACTGTTCAGAATACAGCCACCATATAAGAAAGAGAATGATATAATTAAGTTGTTGCCATGAATTAATCTATAGCACAATTCCATTAAAACTAATGGAATTATATCAGAATTAGTTTTGGTCCGCTTCAACATTTTTAGGCACTGGGAAAAACATTATTTTTGTCATGAGGTAAAACAAGTCTGACACTGTGTTCTCTGAATTTGTGCTTCATCCTTTATTAATGTTAGAGGGTAATGATGTGCTGTATTACTTTTCTAGCAGCTAAAATATTATGCTGTTTTAAGAGATTTTATTCAGTCCTTCAGGGACATTTGCTGCTGCCTGCAGCAAAATTGGATGAGATGTGCATATATAAGTGTGTCTTGCATATGTGTACACACACATATGTAGTTGTGTGTGAACACACAAAATTCCAGGAGAGATCTGCATATGGAGCCTTTTATAATTGCTTTGAAGGTAGATAGAAACTTTGGTGATTTTCAATCTGGTTCTGTTTATTAAATAAGTCTTACATTTAAGAGCAAAATAATACCTAAACAAGTTAGATCTTACTATTCATCAAGAAAGATGAATTCCTAATGTTTAGGCACTTAGCTGTGCTGCTACTTTTTTGGATCTTGAGAGAATTTTTATTAAAATGCAAATAGTGTAGCTTCAACGCTGTTCCCTGATTAAATGGAAAAAGCATCACTTAGTACTCATTGAAGTCAAATGTAATCAAGATGGAATTGATTTTATATTCTGTTCTTGTAAACACTGCTTATTCTAGCTCTTAAAAATCCATAAAATAACCAAAAATGCCAGGTTTATTTTTCAAATGGATACAAGGTAAAGAGAGAACTGCTTATATTCATTATGCATTTATAATGGAAATGATGCTAGCCTAAGGTAAGGGCAAGAGTGATGCTGCTCCACTACCATAAACTGATATTGGAGCTATGGCTGTGTGATGGAATTTGCACAGCCTGAGTGGAGTTGAGACTTTTCAGCTACATATTTACAGCTGGAATTGAGTTCTCCATGCACACGTTCCTTACCTGGGATGGGCTCTGCTTACTGGAAAGGTTCAGCTAGCTTGAATTACCTTGAATTCAGCAATCTTGAACTATCTTGAATTATCTTGAATTACCTATCTTGAAATACCCTTGTGGGGCCACAAACATTAATTGCAGCTTGAGCATCACCTTTTGGCTTGACCTTTTGTTCTGTTCACAGTTATGAGTTACAAATAACAGGATGGACCCAGAAAATACCTGGCTGCAGGTGTAACTGTGGCTGAGCTGTCACACTCCCGGATCCAGACACTGTCAGGGGCTGGGTTTTAGGGGGCACTGGAGTTCAGTGCCCAGGGAACTGGAGTGTGTAATTATAGGGACTTGCTCTCCCACATACCCTCTCAATGGCATGGGAAGATAAATCCTACTTGATTTTTCTGCCTAAGTGTTGGGGTTTTTTAAATTTTTTTTGTCTCTGTGCAGGCACAGTCATGCAAGTCCAAAGGAAATCTTGCAGTGTGTACTAAAAAATTAGTCACTAGACATTTCTGTCTCTGTGTCTCTGACTTAGGCTTTTGGGAGTCACTTTGTATTAAGAAAAATAGTATTGTGCTTGCTAAGCAATGTGGGTGTTTTGCTTACGAAGATGTAACTGCTAAAATCTCCCCCAAGTCATAATATCTGATGAGCATGTGAACGAAGGATAAAAGCTTCTATTGACATTGTGTTAATGCAAATCCAGGGAAATGTTTCTGAAGTTTTGAGTTCTCTGAAGTGTTGGTTGGGGTGTGTGAAGTTTGCTGTGTCACGAGCAATATTTCAGCTCCCTTAAGTGCTGGGAGGAGCAGTGGTGGGAGAGCACAGGTGGATGGTTTGTGTGCTCCCAGCTGGATGTGTGGGACATGTGGACACTGCAGAGGGGGAAAATCTCCCCAGCTGGTGTAGGTGGATGCTCTGGACCCCATTCTTGAGTGAACAACCCCCCCACAAGCTCAATTTTCAGGCAGAACAGGCAATGACCTGTACCTCCCTCCCTACTTGCTTTCCTCCTAAATTTCACTCTTTTTCCATGTTGATCTAAGGAGAGCAATTGAGATTTTTAGTCGCTGCTTGGGGTTTTTCTAAGCTACAGTGTGGGTGATGTAAAATACAAACATTAGTATTAATGCTATGATGGTCTTTTAGTAGCTAAAATTAGATTATCCAGGAAGAAAACCATATTTTGAATTACTGTGAACTCTTGTGGGTTTATGTATTTAGTGTTTTTCCCTAGATGACAACTCCTAATAACAACCATTATGCACATTTCGCAGACATTACACTGAATGATTTAGACTTTAAGAAATTTCTTTTTTAGAAGCCAGTCTTTTAAAACAGAGTTAGAGTGTTGGACCATTTTAGCATAAATGGTAAAGTGCGAGTGAAAATTAATTCAGTTTGCAAAAAAACACAAAAATGTGTTTCAGGATGTGTTTAAGCAAGCGAAAATCAACAAATCAAAGGTCAGTCTTAGAAGGTGCAGAAATGGTGAGTGAATGCCTTGGAGCACATCTTCTAATTAAATCCCTGTAGAGGAAATAATGGTGAATTTAAAGGCCAGAGTCATTGCATCTGGGACAGGGCTGCACATCCTTTATCAGGAGGATTTTGATGGTCTTATTGGAAATGACTATAGCAAAAGGTAAGGTAGCATATTTGGGAGTAGAAGGATGTAATCAATTCATAATATCTACTAATATAAGAACCTGTTTCACTCCAAATTCTGTACACTTCCATTTAATATGGCACTCTATTTTCACAGATAATACTTCTGCATCATAAGTGTTGTAAAAGAAATGTCATTATAAAAGAGGCGTCATTAGAAAAGAAGATGGGATCTTAGAGAATCCCATTAATATCAGTTTTTACAGGTCTCCTATTTCCTAGCAGCATTTATACCATGAACAGGTCTTCTCAAACCCCTTCCCCTCTAAGGAGGTCACCAATTTAATTGTGCTCAAATATTTCTGAAATTATGCCCCTTTTTTTCAGGCTGGAAACCTCCATCTCAATCCTTGTCTGGATTAGTCAGTATTTAACTTGTGCTGTCTCCTTAGATGACCAGGTTAAACATTGTATAAATTTTTAAAGTATAACCCCCCTCAAAAATAAAAAAGTAAACCATGAAAACAACCTTTTTTGTTTGTTCATCTTTGAATTTTGAGCTTGAAACAATTGGCCGTGGGGAATGCAAAATGCCCAGATGGTTTTTATAATTTGGGTCAAGGCTTCTTTTTTTTAAGTCTCTTCAGACTGACAAGAACCTGTCACCACCTGTTTTTGGTGCTCTTTTTGTAAAGAGGTCAGTAGCACAGGTAACCTAAAATCTATGAAGAGACTGAAAATAAGAGAAGAGCATTAGATGTTCCACAGGCTGAACAGAGAAAGATATGATGAAATCATTCCAGAGGCAGAGAGGAAATGTGATTTTCATGCTGTTTTGTGATTTATATTTTCTGAGCTGTGCTACAAAGGACAGCAAAGACAAGAGAATGAAATATTGAAGCCCTCAGCAGTTCCCCTGTATTTTAGCATTATCTGCTGGCCCAGTTAGATTGAACAGTGTGCATTGGAGTCCAGCATAAAATGGGTTTTAGTAAAACTTGTGATTCTTTAGAAACACTTCATGCATGTGTTGGACCAGTGAACTTATTCTGGGGCTTGAAAAAACTTCAAGACTGAAAAACCACAAGATTTCAGACTCCTTTGACTCGGTCCCATGTTTCTTCTTCTTGCACTTGTGAATTTTTGCACTCCTCCTCTTTCTAACTCAAGTCAAGGAGGTATCTTTGATTTGCTGAATGCTTTAAGTTGTTGAATGCAGCTGTAAAATTTAGCAAGCAGAACTCAGCCATTTCTTGTAGCTATAGTGCAATATGATTGGAGAAATCTATTTAAAAGGTGCCACATTCAATTTTGTTGGGCTTTTAGAATAAGTGTTTCTACTACAACTTCTGTGGGCTCCATGCATGTTTTGCTCAAAAGAACTTTTCCAAAATTATGGAAGTTTTACTTTTAGAATTAATTTCAGTAGAGGATGTCTAAATCCATTCAGTCTTATGGAACTTGTGATTAGTTTAATGAGAGTTAAATGCAAGCTGAATTAAGCATTAAGGCTATTTCTGCAGTGATGTGTCCAAGATCAGAAGTTTGAAGGAAGGGAAACACGTTTTTAGTGGAACTTTGGAAGTCTCATGTTCACAAATTTAACAGGATTGTCTATTTTTGTCTGTTCTGCATAGGATATTCCTCAGATCTGGGCAAGGAGCTTTAAAATGTGAATTCCCTGATCCAATGAGATAGATGACAAGAGGGACTTTTTACTGTTGAGACTGACTTCACCAGCAAAATTCAGATCTACAGAGATAAAACCCTCTCATACATTTTCAATAATTTTGATTTTCAGTCTTAGCATACTGTCTGTCAGGGTCACTGACAGACAGAATCAAGATAAAATTCTTACTCAGGTCATCTTTCCCATGATTTTCCAAGCGTATTTTTTTAGACTTAGCAGTTTTCAATTCTTTCCATCTTGCCTCAGGGGGCAAAATTTCCACACTCACATTCACCCTGACTGTTCTGTGCCGGCACCTTTACAAGCTGCTCTGCCTCTCTGCCAAGGTGTGATGCTGCAGGCTGGACACAGGACTGTCCCTGCAGCTCTGTGGAGTGAGTGACTTCATGGCTCACACATCCCTGCTTAGATGGCTCCTTAAAAACCAAAATCATCACCTAATGTGATTGCTCAACCTGTTTCATTGAAAAGGTATCAGATTTTTTCCCCCCTCCTTTCTGCTCTTGGAGGAAAAAACAATTTGAGCCATCCCAGCTCTCTGCTGCTGTTGTGAGTGGAGGTCTCACGTTTGTTGTGTTGCTAGGGAGGGTGTGCAGCTTTTGTTGCTTTTGAATTACAGTGCTAGCACTTATCTTCTCCTCCAGCAAAAAGCTTTTATAGCAAGTTCTTTGAAAGCAGTGCAGTCATTTGTACTTAAGACAGAATTATGGCAGCAGCAAACAGTTACAGGGAAGAAAATAGCCTGATGCTGCCTCTACACTCAGGTAACTCTGCTTACCTTGGTTATTCATTTTTATAAGAACAGTTTTCTTAACTTTCTGAAAGAGTGAAACAATTCTCATCTGGGATGAGAAACAGGCTTGAATTTGCCATATTCCTTCATAACAGCTAAAACACTTTTGGATCCTCTTTCCAAATGGAAAGGCATCTTTATTTAGAAAGTGGACATTTGTTTTTTGTGGCAATATTTTGAAATGGATTTATTTTTGCTCCCATGCTAAACAGAAAACATTTGGAAAGTATTCTCCACATTTTGTTGTGGTTGCATTGAGAGTTCTTACAAAATGGAATTGTTGTTGTCTGGTTAACTGTAATTTGCTGGAATTCAGAAATTATACCAGACAGTTGCACATCCCTGTTTCTGTTTCATGCACATCTTGTTTCATGTTCTAGCAACATGTGGTTTATTCTGTAATCAAGACAAGAATGGATTGAATGGGAAGAGAGATTTTTGTTCAAAATTCCAAATGTCTGGTTACCCACTGGGCAGAGAAGTTGTTGCTAAGAATTTCCCTAGTGAGGAGCAGACTAAGTTCTGATCTCTTCCTTCCTGTTAATACCCAAAGGTTCTGAGGACACAGTGAATATTCCCAGCTTCACCCTGATGGGGAAGAGCTTTGTGACAAAACAGCCCATGTGAAGCTGTGTGTTAAGTGAAAGATTTATTGTTTGGGCTTTATTTTCTTTTCAGCCTTTTCTATTTTGAAATGCCAATCACTGACTTTGCCTGTCAAAGTTGAAGAACCTAATGTTCTTTTCAGAGAACCATTCCATCAACAGTTGCTTCAAGTATTTAACCCATGTGGTATAAATTAAGTGACAAAGTAGGATTCTTTTTATTCTCTCTCCAAATTATAACAAAACCAAGTTATGCTCTCCCCCTATTTAGCCTAATGTGTTAAAGACCTGTAAAATAGACTGATGTCTGTATGTGTTTTGAGGCTTGGTTTTTTGTTGGACCTTTTCTTTTTTATTTTTCCCCAAACCATCTTTAGTACTTTATGATGGGACTTTAGAAAAGCAGTCTTCCTCTATTGACCTGATCCATTTGGATGACCACTCCAGAGGCATATATCTCTATCAAATTTACCTCATTCACATCTAAATAGTGATAGTCATGTTGTAATTTTGGAACTGGGACCTAAAGGGGCTGAAGATGAGTGTTCTCTGTGTGTTTCTAAGTTTTGAAAGGACTTAAAACAGAGCAAAGAACCCCCTGTGAAGTGGAGGTGGTGGTAGGTGGGCTGGGTATTCTGGAAGAAGGAGCAGTTCTGTGGCCAGTGGAATAATCTCTTTTGTAACAGAGTAAAAATAAACTGCAGGCAGGCAGTGTATGTGGTATGCATTTTTCTTCTTTACTGATATCCTCAGGGACATGGAGTAGAAAGTTCCTCATATAAATTAACTCACATGCCAGAGGGGAAAAAAAAGCAGGGAGGACTTGGGCAGTATGATATGTGATCAGAAAAATTAATCTCATCGTCATCTTTCTGTTTTAATGGCTCCTGATGCTGCTTGCATGGTACTGGAAGGAATTTCTGCAGCCCCTAACTCTGGAGTTAGTGATGTATTAGTGAGTTAGTATTACTAGAAGGAATTTCTGCAGCCCCTAGCTCTGGAGTTAGTGATGCCCTTGTGCTTCTGTGCCTCCCAGCCAGGCCATGGGTGCCCTCCCCAGAGCTGCTGGGGCAGCTGCTCTCAGTGCCAGGGAATTGACTTTGGCTCTGCTGCAGCTTTGCCACCTCCCACCAGTGCAGGCTCCTGGACCTCAGAGAACAGCCTGAGATTGCTGCCAGTAAATGCAGAGATTGCTGTGGGGAAATATTTCCAGAGTTACACCTCACTGTGAAAAGTGCAGTTCTAGCTCTAGCAATACACACAGATAAAACTTCTTTGTCATTTTATGCGTAGCTCCTGCTGTAATATGAGATTGGAAAATGAAACCAGCTTGAAGCCAGTGCGAAGTTCTCTGAATATTCAGGAAGTAAAATAAGCTTTCTAATTAAAGGTGTCTGTAGCTGCAGAAATTTTGGGTATCAGTTCTTCTCTTCGAAATAAACTTTTCACCATTAAGTGTAGCTTGTTCTGAATATCTGTGGCTGCATTTGGCCCTTTGCTGCCTCCAGGACAGTTCCTGGGGCACCTCATTGCTTGTGACAGCAAAAAAAGGAGTTCAGGTGAAGTTGTACATTAATCCCTAGGGCTGTCTCATCCTCTGGAAAAGGCAGCAGAGGACTTGCTGTGTGGCTGAGGTGTGAGCCTGCAGCATCACTCATTGAGGAGGATGTGCAGGCTGCTTGAATTGGACTGGTATTGTCATCTTAGGTCATCATCATCCCACCTTCTGGCATCTCAATTACTGACCTAAAATAATGAAAGGAGTTGTCAGGTCAGCTAGGTTTGATGAATTACCCAGCTCAGTTACTCCTATCTAAAATAATCTGTATCATTTACTGAGCATCAGTATGTTGCTTACTTGAGAAATTGCACTTTAGCACTAGTTTCTCTGAGACATAAACAGCCATTAAAGAATTCTTTGGGGTATAGGTACATACCAGAGAAAATGTCAAACCATTTATTTAGAAAATATTTTTACATTGGAAAAAGATTTAGGAAAATAGCAGAGGAAAAAAAAACCTACCATGGAGAAAACAAACCTGCTCACAAAATAAGAATTTTGAGTGAGCATACTGATTCCTAAATTTACCTTTATTAATAAAAGTGGTTGACTATGCAGTTGCAAAAAATGCAGATCCTGCACCAGGGATTCCAATAGCAGTAATACCATTATAGTTCATTTTCACACTTTATTGTGTCTGTAACTATCTAAACCTCTCCCAACAATGCTAAGCTTTGCATGGACAGGTAAGAAGACAAAGTCCTCACAGTCTGCCAAGCAGATATTCAGATATTCACATAATGTCATTTGTAAGGTGAGGAACTAGGAGAAAAATAAAAAAAGTAAACCAAGGAATTTTTTAAAAGGCAGAACAAATGGAGAAATTACAGATGATCATTTACTGTATTAGGTGAATGATTCATTTACATTTACTATTTCTATTTTAGTTGTGTCAGTGTGAGTAGGGCACCACTTTGGATTGGTGCTATACAGACCCAGCACACCCTCAGTGTGTCATACTGATGTAACACCTATAGAACCCTCGTCACCTTCAGCTGCAGCATGATTTGCCTGCAGATTGGTGCTGCAGAGAGATGTGTGAAGTTGAACATCAATTACAGCTAGATGGGAATTTTTATTCATGATGGAGAAAGCAAAGAAAACTAATTTTTTTTTTGAAATCCATATTTTAGAAAGAAAAAGAACCTACAGAGATATTTAGATTAAAAAGTATTTCCATCTGGATTACTGTTGAACTCTTAATTAAAAAGAGTATAACATTAAAGTATTTCTTTAAAACTAAAATTGTTTCTGAAAGGAAAAATTAGTTTTTCAAAGATTCCTCCCTAAATAAGAATTTCACCATAATTTATACTTTAAATAATGATGCTGATAATAGTGTGAGCTGTAATAATAGGCTGACGTTTATTAATAAAGAAATTTGCCCCTAGAAGCTGGCTGTTCTTTTGTGGTCCAGGGCATTTTTATTTTTCCTTGCTTCAGAGCTAACAGAGTTCAAACTCTGCACAAGCAGTGTGTGGGGGCTGGAGGATGGATTCAATCCCAACTTCCTTTCTAATAGGATGGAAGATGGATGTATGGAATGTATGGAAACCAGCAGTCCCTTCCCTGCTGAGCCATGTGGGTTTTGTGCTAGAGCAGAGTGTTGGTTCAGTGACTCCACCTTCTCTTTTCTCCCACATGGAAATCTGATGGGATTAAAAACAAACAAACAAACTTGTCTTTTTTTTTTCTTTTGCACATCTATTGTAATCAATGAGTCAATTACTTGAGTTTCTTCACTGCCTCTGGCCTGCTTTGTGTATTTAAATATTTGCTTCCATATGATGCCCCCTCAGAAAAGTTCCTAGAATGATTGTCCACTGTGTCCTCCTCCTTGTTGTTTGGAAAAAAAAATAAAAAAGGTTGTTCTTGTTGAGTTCTGATCTTGGTGACTGACAGACAAAGCCTGCCTGGGGATGATGTGGTTTATCCCAGTTACCAACTCATACAAACTCAACAGCTGCTAATTATGGTTTTTCTGTCTCTGCTTGGGATTTGTGCTGTCATTGGAGAGGCTCAGACATGGCCAGGTCTTAGTCATGGGTACATAATCCAACGTACAGAATAGCTCAGCTTGCCTTTGGGGAGAGAGGGAGAGGAATTCTTAACACAATCCAACAAAGTTGTACTTTTCTATCTCCAATTAGTGTTTCTCTACAATAAAGTTGCCTTTGTCTGCAGTCACAGTTAGGAGAAACTCAAATTAGAACAGATGAATCCTGAATATCAATAATGTTCTGAACTCTGTGGGATGCCTAGAAAATGAAAAACAGAGTAGATTAGTATTGGTCAAAGCATGGATGAGAGAAGAGCAATAACTTCCAAGAGCAAATGTAACCAGATAAAATCATACTTAAAATGAATCAAGGTCAGTTCTTGTCTAAAACAGTTTAGCATAGATAAATGAAGAATAATTGAGACTTTATGTGACTTTATTGCACAAGTCTTTAAGCCACTTAAATAACTGAAGTAAAAGGGGCTAAGAGTCAACAAAACAAGTTGGCATTTCATATTATTGAGTGATCCAAAGTAGAAAACCAGAAGGTAGGTTTTCATCTCCAGAATTATGAGAACTTTTTAGTTCACAGAGATTACTGCTTTGGTGGCCTTCATGAAACACAAAAATGTAAAATGTCAAAAGGTAACTAATTTGACAATACAGAAGGAAAACTTGTGTGTCAGGGACATCTTATGTGAGGGAGAGGAACAGGAAAGTGTGAAATGAGGAAAGCTGCTTGAAACATGATGCACTTACACTTAAGAAACCAGTTCAGTAACTACCCCATCCTTGTTTCCATTTCCAAACCTGGATGCTAATTCCTCATGACACAGCTGTCCCCAGTAAAATTCAAAACTGGACTTGCCCAAGGACGCCCAAAAATCATGCCAAAAGCAGAATTCAGAGCCTCCAGGTAAAGCACTGCTGACAGAGGTTTGCTCACACATTTAGGGTGGTTTTTCTGAAAAGCAGCAACAAACAGGTGAAGGGATTGTGGACCTTGGAGATGCTTGGTGTGCTTGTGGGCATTTCACTGGCTAATGGTGTGGCACAATCACAACAAGCTCAGGAAGGCTCTGCTCATCCTGGGCTGGGTCTGAGGGAGGTAATCAGAGTGATTCCTCCCTGAACCTCAAGGCCACAAAACAAGGACAATCAGAGTCTTGCTGTTCCCACTCTGATAGCAGCACTATGCAGTGAAACATGAAAATATCCAAGAATCCCAGTTTCTTCTCTCTGGCTGGGTGCAATGATGATTTTATGCTAGATTGTGGGGAAAAAACATATAGATTAGTGCTTCAAAATGAGCAGCACGCTTGGCTGCACTGCTTGACAATCTTCCAAAGTGCTTTACCAATATTTCTTACTCAGCCTCAACACAGGCATGAGACAAAGATGCTCAGTGTGCACATTTCACAGTGGGGTGCACACAGACTGAAAGGGATGGCTCTGGTAGATTCACACTGAGCTTTGCTTTGTTGTATATTTGTGACTGTTGCAATTATTGGTCCCATTGAGCTATATTTTTATACAGATATAATATACACATATATATTTATACACACACAAAGCCTACCTCATACTACACATGGCCAAGGATGTTTTGTGTCAATTCAGCTGATCTGTAAGTGAAGCCAAGTCACAGGAATGTGCCCTGACATGGCAGAGGACTGGCTGCACACTTTCCCTGGGCATCTCTAGTGTGGAGGTGAAATCCTTGTGCAGGGAAGCAAAGAACTTGTCTGGAGACAAGAGGTGGCTTGCTGGGAGCACAGCTGAACGTGTGGCCTGGTCTTGCCTGTCAGCACCTATAGGATGAGTGTGGAAAAACTGTCAGAAAAATTAATTTGGGCAGCCATATGTGTCCTGTCCCCCAGTAGCACGATGCCTCAGACCCTGGAATCCATGCTGTTCAGTGAACACCATTTCAGCTGGAGCAGGAGGCAGCTCTCTGCCAGAGTTAAATTGATAGAAGTGCTGCTTTCAGATATTTTCTGGGAAAACCTGATTTCTCAAGCACTAACTCAATCCACAAAACTTTGTCAATTAGCCCCATAATCTTATTTTTAGCTCCAAATATGAACAGCACACATGTGTGTCTGGCTGCCTGACAGCTGCAGACCACTAGGAAAAATCCAAAGACAAAAACCAGAGCTGGGATTTTTGTTTGTCTGAGCAGATGAGAATAATTTATATGTACAAGCTATTTATGGAAAGGCTGTAGCAAGCTAATTAATTGTTTATAGGGAGAAATTTAAAGTGCATAACCTGAGATGTGACATTCTGTGTGATAATAATAATTAGAGATGAGCTGGATTCAAAAATCAGGATGTGAACAGAGATACATCCTGGGAAAGTTTTGAATCTGATCCAGATCTCAACTGTGCAGCTTTTTGTAGCCATTAGGGCAGGACAGAATGAAACCCTGGGTTGGAATTTGGCCTTTTGTGTTTTGGTAAAGTGCAAAGCTGGATCCCATTTATGTGATGAGGACCAGCTCCTAATTAGCATCTGGCATACATGGGGAACAGAATTACATGGGGTTGCTATGCCTTTGTTGGTACATATTTATTTGGTCATTATTGTGGGGTTTATTTTTTTTTTTTTTCTTTTAAATTAACTTAGAAGAGCTCACTGAGTTAGACATGAGGATCTTGGAAAGCTCTCATGGACATTTATAAGGTCGTGGACAAACTTCTAAATTATTCTAGAAACAACCTAATTTCTGTGAAGTCTTCTTGAGCCTTCTCATAAAGGAGTGGCCTGTCAGTATATTTTAGGCTTTGAAGAGTGAAGGAGAAGAATTTGCATGCCCAGCTTGGAAAGGCAGCTTAGGCACAGTCATTGATTCATGCCTAGCACTTGCTGGTGCTTCTGACCCAGTGCAATAGCACCTGAATGTCTTGAAACTTGGTTCTAAACTGAGTAGAAGACAACTAATATGTGCTACATAAATATATATGAATGAACCTGATGGAAAAAACACAAGAATGAACCTGATGGAATGAACCTGATGGAAAAAAAATTAAGGAGGGCAGAGGAATCTCAGTCCAATGTTTCTGTTTTCCAGTGCATCTCTGCACAGTGTCCCTAGGCAGAAAGAAAATGCATCCAAGGGGAGACTGCAGCCTGCCTAAAGAATTCAGCTAGTTTGCAAACAGACAATGAACTTCCACATGTTGCTAGCTTCTCTTTCACGTGCCAGAGGTAATTGCTGAAGAGTTTATGATGTTTTTGATAGGGTACTGAAGAATTTGCAAGACCTCTGTGCAGGAGCTGATTGATTTAAGGGAGATCCAGCAGAGCTGGGGTGGGGGCAGTGGCCCAGGGGAGTGGGTTTGTTCCTGCAGCCAGCTCTGCCAGGGGATCACAGACATTGCAAAGGGCTCTCACAGAGTGGGAACATCCTCAGGTGAGACCTGGGTGAGCAGTTCTGACCATGACTATCCAAAGTTCATCACACAAGGAGGGCTCTCCCTGCCTGCAATGCTCTTAAATCAGTAGCCATGGGCATTATTTGCTGTTGATATTTTGGTCTTGTTTTCATCCTTTTCATTGCAGACAGGCTTTTTTTTCCCAGTGCTGTGGCTGAGCTTCAGCTGCTTTTTAATTTCTCTCTTAATTTCTTCTCCTGTTTTGTTATTGACTTAAACCTTTTTTCCTACAAATGTGGGGTTGTTTTCAGCTTGCTGTCAGTGCATTTCCAGACAAACCACCCTACCTTTGCTGGCCTATTCCCTGAGCTGCACAATCTCCTCCAGAGCTACAGCCTCAGAAAGGCTCTTTCCTCTTAAGGAATCTGCTCCATTCACATTCAGTACAAAAAACTGCTGGTTTGGACTAAAAGATGTTTTCCCTCATGCTTGTCACAGTTGACATTTTGTGCGTTGGGGCAGCTTCTCCAGCACACAAACATGTTTCTGTGAGAGCATTCTTCCACCACAGTGACTTAGAAGGGTGCTGGCTGTTTTTTCGCAAAGCAAGCTGAACTGCAGATGTGAGCCACATCTCTGCAGAGCACTGCTGCTGTCCAGGGAACAATCCATCAGCCTTGTCTTCTTCAGCAAACTTCAGTGTCTGATAGGGACCCCACACATAATATTTATTTATGTAATGCTGTATTTATCAATGGGAGGTGAGACTTTGACCTTTTTATACAAACTTCAGTATTCCCAAGACGTGTTGAGATCCAGTTTAGTCTTGCAGCTCAGCTCTTCCAAACCCTTTTTGCATTTTCATTGCACTTTTCATTATGTAGCTAATTAAGCCATGCTCATATATAAACACCATTATGCAGTTTAACAGTTAATGAAAAGTTCTCTGAGATATATATATGTATACACACTGATCTATAGTGTATGCAGCATGGGGTTTTTTTTGTTCAAGTAGGGCACAGTAGGTTCAAATCAAAATGACATTTTACTAATGGCATTGTAGGAAGACAGATTAATACAGTCTTACTGTGAGATTTCTTCTCCCTCTGGTAGCAAAATGAGAATAAATTAACACACACACACACACAAATTAAAGTATATTTGCTCTTTCTTGATGCCTTATGTGACTAAATCAAAACTTCAGAAAATACACACCCACCAAAATTGAACTAGCACACAGAATTGCAGCTATGAAAGTCAAACCATGAGCAGCATCTCATCCACACTCACAAATCACAAAATCCCCTGCCTTGGGATGGCACTGTAAGGTCTCCCTGTGCATGTGTGCCCTTTACAGAACCTCTAAAGGCAGGTAGGAAATCAGGTGTGCCTGTGACTTGGTGTGCAAACCTGCATCTTTCAGTTAACCTGGGCTGTTTGCATCTGCTCTGTCCTGGATCACATCACAACAGCTTTCTCTTGTCTTTCCTGTGGAATTTTAATTCAGAGATTTAAATTAATCTAACTTGGCTCTTCAGGCAAGAGTCCAAACCCTGCAAACAGAAAACCAGAATTTGGTTTATGAACACACTGTCAGCTGAAGCATGCAAAGTTTGTCTGGCTTTAGTTACCTGTTTCCAGGGATACTTGAATCTGCTTAAGTAAACCTCCATGTTTCTAATTTTCATTCTTCTTATCAAGAGAATTGTGCACATTAGGTTTCTTCTGCTGGCTACAAATACTGCCTGGGGGATGAATGACATTGGAGTTCAGTTTCTGTTAAGGAATATGCCTTGGTAAAGTGTGTTTTGCATGTTTAATTGACTCAAAATCATTTACCTAATCGTGAGGGTACAAGGTAGAAGACACACATAGCTAAATGCACCATCCCAAGGCCAAAATATGGAAAATAGTCTGTTGGATTTGGTGTACTGTAAATGAGATTTATCCATTCTGGTAAGAAAAAGCAATGCATGTAATTCCCAGTACAGAAATACCACCTTAGGATATTGTGTTAAACCATGGGGTGTTCACTCACATGCCCTGGTACAAGTGGCAGACTGCAGGGCTGGGACCTGTGCTGCTGTGGGTTCTTACACTGGCTGTGCAGTAGAACAATTCTTTCTCATCACTCTATTTTCATGGGTATTAATAAAATAAACCCACTAATTTAACAACATTCTACAACTTTGCCTCAAGTGCATTTCTTGTTCTGCCATGTAAAAAATAAATAAAACACACAGAATGATTTCTCATCACCACTGGGACTATTATGCCAGGATGATTTGTCAGAACTCCTACAGCTTCAGTGCCTTTCTACCTGTTTCTTACACCTTTCCCCCTTTCTTTTATTTTTTACTTTCTGATTATTGCTTTTTAATTCAATGAGGTAGCACACCTGCCTCAGGGGAGGAATTTTGCACCATTCCACAGTGAAAATGGAATTCTTAAAGTTATGCTCAGCTTTGAAGGAGCGTGTGTTCAAAATCAGTGTAAAGGAAATTCTTTAACCAGACTGAAGTTTCTAAACAGCCATGGGGCAAAGTCCTGGCTCCAGCCCCTGTCAGCTTCCTAATCCCAAAAGTATTTCATCAGGAAATAAAGGGTTACACTGTAATGGTTTTGCTTTAGACAGAAGTAGCAGGAAGCTGTGAGAGATCTTAATACCTGATTCTGAGTTTTACTTTCCTACATCTGTAGAAGATTGTCTCAGCCTCTGTTATTAAAGGTTTTGGCATGGGAACCAACTTTGGTAAATGTTACATTTTCAAATAGGTGGATGTTTTCTGTTGAAGATTTGCGAAAAGCTAAAGAAGAAATGAAAGTCATATGGAGAATTTATATCTGGCAATTGTTCTTGAATATGGGGAATTTAGGATTTCAGGAAAAATGGCGGGATTATGCTTGTTATCCTTCCTTCCAAAGTCAGATGAGATAATACTTGGGGCAGTGGATTTCAGTACAGTTTTTGTTTCAGAATATAACAAGGACTGGAGAACCAAGAGAGGTTGTCTTCATTGTGGAAAAATGCAGTAAGATATTCCCCACTAGGGAAGGTAAAAAAGGATAAAAAACTGAGGTTCCTTTGAGATATGTACAACAAGAACAAAGAAAAAAAATTGTCAGTATTTGGTTGGTTTTAGATTTTGAGCGTAGATGCCTTGAGTGAAATACCAATATTTTATAGAAAAACCCCAGTGGTTAGGGTAATTGTTGCAGCAGAACTTCCTGAATTTGTTTTGTTCTGTTTTTTGTTGGTAGTGATCACATTCTGAAATTTTGTTTGGCCTGAAGCTTCATACAGCTGATCTCTATCAGAAGAAACCCAGTGTTTTTAGGTTTGCTATAATTTGATTATTTGTACAAAATTCCTTCAACCCCTTATAAATTGTGTGAATAGGGAAAACAAACATAAGCTCTTTGTTATAATCCTAATTGAGTTGTAATACTCTCCCACTGGGTGCTCCTCTGTCCCTGTAGGAAATTAAATCCCTTAAAAAAATCTAACCCCTAATCCACTTAATTTTCTTTTGAAAATCAAATTAGGCAGCCAAGTTGTACTTCTGGATACCTAAGCACCTTTGTAATCCAAACCCAGGCAATGTTCTGAAGTGAAGCTGCAGCTGAGTGTCCTTAGCCCAGGTCTGAGCTGTTTCCTTCCTCCCTTCCTCCCTCCCTCCTCCTCCTGAAGGCTCCCTGTTTCCTGTGCTGCTCAGAGCTACTGGAGGAAGAAAAGAGAGTTGTTTCCCCATGTGAATTATCCAGCCCACATCCCTGCTTTTCTTGTGATGTCACAGCAATAATAGGGCTTTGGGGACAGGGATGGGCTAGGAGATGGAGGAAAATTAAGTTCTGTAGATGTTGGTATCATCTTTTATTAAAGAAAGTGTCTTAGCTGGACTCTGTCATGTGTTCGCAAACTTGTCTGCTTTTGGTTGTCAAGCTACTGAAATATATTGTCTTTCCATGTTAACCTGGTCCTGCTTCCCTTAGAGCCAAATCAGCAGGGACAGTGGCACTTGGAGCTGGTGTTTGAGCTCAGTTCCTTCCATTTGAGGTTGTCCTTCTTTCCCCACAGAGCAGCCAACCCTCTGAGCTGCAGCAGATGGGCAGTAACTCACTGAGTCCCTGGTTTGGATGGAGGAATTAAAGATTCAAACTGGGAAAGATGGAGGAAAATTGTCTGGGGATGGGGTGAGCCTGCAAGGGAGTCCTTGGAGTGAATACAGTGCTGAGTGCTCTTGGATCCTTTTCTTTAGCTTTTACCATTTTACATCTCTAATTAGGCATGGAACTGAATCCTGAAGAAATTTGGAAAGCTGCAGTAGGAGAGAGTTATGCTGCAGTGGGAATGGGGTAACTTTCAGGCTCACTGGCTTCTGTTCTGCCACATCTCTAATAGAGACTCCCTCCCCAAAGCTGAGCTCAAGTGGAGAGAGAAAAGCACCCTTCCACTCAGCTGTGATGCTGCCTTGTTGTGGAACACCAGCCAACCTTTTTCCAGCCAGGACTGCATGGATGGGTAGCTCTGTGGGTTGCTGAGTTGTCACTGCAAAGGTCAGTGATGTAAAAACAAATGAACAAAACATTTCTCTTGGAGTTCTTGGATCGGTGCAAAACGTGTCGGGAGCAATTGCTGACTGCTCTGCAGCTGAAGGCAGCATCAGGGTATGAATCTGCCTGGGCAAGCACAGACCTTGTCTGACAGAAAGGTCAGAGCTGTAATTCCTTGTAAGAGTTCAAATCCCCCAGTGGAAGAGGCCAAGGAACATCTGTATTTGGGCAGAGGAGCTCTGCTGCTGCTTCTGGCACACATCCAGATGGAGGGGCTGCTGTGGCTGTGCCACTGGGACATGCCAGTTCTTTTCCAACTTACTGTGTTGATAACATCTTTCTAGCTGTACCAAGGCTCAGCATGCCCCTTTGTGACAAGCAGCAGATGAGAGGTTTAGCATTCACTGCTGCAAACATCTCCCTTCTATCACAAATCTCTGCCCTACGATCTCTGTCCGTAGCCTTGTGATATTTGAGGTATTTGTCATTACACTGCTGTTCTGAGGCTTGTGGTGCTTTTTACAGCTGGGCTGGGATTTGCCTGTAGCTATCTGACAGGTTGAGTTGTTTGGCTGAAATGTTTGCTGTAAGAAGTGCTCTTCCAGAAGAAAAACCCCAAACAAACCCTTCTGTCTAAAGGCAGAGGGACAATCACCTTTTGGAAGTGCTTGTCTCTCAGCAGGGACTGCAGGAGGAATTTGTGCAATAAAATTAGATAAATGCCTCACACCTACTGTCTCAGGCCCTCTTGAAAAGTACAGCAGGCATGAAAGTACCTTTAGAAACTTGATCTTTGTTAAATTCACAATGCCCCAAATGAAGCACATGGGAGAAAAAGGAATTGTGGTGTTCTGTGTAGGAAGAACTGTAATGCCAAGCAGCCTGCACACCACTCTGCCTGCAGGTCACTTTGGCTTTTAACCCACTCAAATTATTTCAATATTATGACACTGCTTTAGTGAACCTTATTGATTTCCTTTACCTCTTAACTCTTTATAGTGGGACAGAAAAAATCCTGAAGTATGGAGGTATGCCCATGCAGTAATGAGGGGCCATTTGTGTCCCATCAAAGTGCTGTTTTCATCTTTGTGTTGAAAACATGTTTATTCTATTACTGGTTGTGGTCTTATAGGCTTCTGTTTTTCTAACCACATGTTTAACATAAATTACCAACATCAGAGGGGATATGATGGCCTTTTTCCAACTGCATTAAGCACTGTTTCATGTTTAATAGAGAAAAATGTGAATTTTGGCAGATTTAAACAAAAAAGAGCCTAAAAATTTGCATTTCAATACAAAAGTACTCTTATTTGCTCTGAGTCATTCTGGCATTTACATTTGCCTTTGCAGCTCCAGGAGCAGTGGTTCCAGTTGTGACAGAGGTGTTAGCACTTGCCTAAAAGCACTTTGGTTTAGTTGAGTCATCTCTAGCACTTAGAATTTCAGTGGTCAAAGCTCAGAGTTGAGCCCAGTGCAGAAACTTCTTGCAGGATTTCACCCACACAGGAATCCAGGGTATTCTGGAAATTGTCATGCTGTTGGTGGAAGTTCACTCCAATGGACAATGGGCAATTCCTCCTCTTCCCCAGCCTCGTGCTCCTCGTGTTCTGGTTTGTGCAGGATCCCTGCTTTGGAGAAACCAGCCCATAAACAATGAGATGATGTTTCTGCAGAGTTTTTCTGCACCTGGACTGTTTCCCTTCAGCCCCAGAGATGTTTCCATCACCCCCTGTGTGGGACAGTTCTGCTGATAAATACCAGGGAACCTGGGTCATGTACTCATGCAAGCTTTCATTATTTTCTCCTAATTATGATTATAATTTTTTTTTAATCTGCTGAGATTATTACAATTGTATGGAGATTCTTTGTCTTCTCGGAAAATAAATAAGGTTTTCTACTTATCCTTTGATGATCTGTGTACAGTATGAGCTACCTCTCCTCTAATTACATTTGCCTGATTCTTCAGCAAATCTTTTAAGGCAACATTAATCAAGTGAACTTGGGACAGAGAGCACCTGAGGTGTCTCATGCAAACCCTCAGATTGAATTTAAATTGTGCTCTAGAAATGAAAGGCAATATCCAAAGGATTTTTTTAAATTTAACTTCAAAACCTCCCAAGTATATTTTCTTTTGATAGATCTCAAAAAAAAAAAAAAAGAAAAAAAAAGAAAACCAAAGAACCTTTTTTATTGCCGATATATTGTGCTCCTAGATATATTCAGTTTACACCAGTAAGGCAGAAAAGAATCACTGCTCCATCAAACAACATTTAAGGAGTTTTCAGTAGCCACTTGGGAACAATAAATAAGCTTCAAGCTTGGTGCAAGAGCATGTATTTTATATATCCATAAAGCAAAGATCTTTCCTGGCTAAAGGGTTGTGTGTTTCAGTACATATTGCTGATCTGGTTTTTTGTTTTGGTGGGGCTTTTTGTGCCAAGTTAGGCACTTTTCATGCAAAACCCAAGTCATTTTACACTGGAAAAGAGGCAGCAGAGAGATTCACTTTACAGTTTGACAGCTGTTTCTGAGTAAGTTTGCAACAAAAGCCTCATGGGAGAATTCATTACAAATTCCAAACAGTAAAATATTGCAGTCAGGTGTTTCTGAACCATCACAAAATTCAAGAGTAGGTGTCCTTTAAGTGTAATGTTAAATGTGGGATATATCTTAGGGGTTTTTTTCCACTTCTTAAAAAGGCTGAGTTCATGACTCTTCTACATTAGGTTCACATAAACTGTATTAGTGAAGCATTAATTCTTCTGCCCTTCCATCATCTGTGTGCCAATGGATCTAGAAACAAGAGGCAGAGAAAACCACGCTTGACACAGCTTTTTCCCCCCTCCTTTCTCTGTTTTCTTTGGTTTATTTTCTTCACTCAAGGATGCATTATAGCTGTCAAAATAAATAAACCCAAACAGTTTTATAATGACTTCCTGGGCTTTGGTGTTTACTTTTCACTATATACATTTCTAAGGACTGCTCACTCCATGCTTTCAGCATCCTTGGTAGTTTCTCTAAAGTGTAGCAGTAAAATTGCAATTTTGGGCTGTGTGGGCTGTGTCTGCTCCAGTGACTTGCATCCACTAAGTGAAATGGAAAAAGAGGGTGTTGGGGAGCTGAGCTGGGACCTAGGCTCAGGGAGTGTGCACCCAGAGATTAGGAGAATTGTGCCCAGGGTATTAGAAATGTATTGACATTTTCAGAAATAATTCATAGTGCCATTTGTGCTATTTAATGGTCCATGAAGCCAATGGATATGTTAGAGCTGGCACAGCTTCTGTGTGCTTCAGTAGCTTTAGATTAGAGTATGTTCTATTTGGTTTTGGAAAAATAGAGATTTTCACATTTTGATAGCACTATTACAATAATTTGTATTTGTTACACCTTTACTGCTTTGCCTCAAGATGGTGTGGATTGTGCTGAAAACATGGCATGGGTGAGCTATGCTAAATGATGAAGTCTTAAACTGAAACTGCAGCTTCTTGTTAGACATCACATGAGGGGGTAAAAAATGTTCTCAGCATTCTCTGTGCCCCTTTTCACAGAAGGAATATGTGAGAAATGCAGGTTTCATTTCACTCACATTCACATCAGCACTTTGGCAAACCCCGCTTGAATTCCTGTGTGAATCAGGCCTGTGAATAGTCCTGTTTGATTCCAGGGTAACACTCACTTATTTGTAAGCTCCTGGAATAAAGGATTGCAGGCAAATCCCAGCCCTGCAAACAAAATGCACTTGTACATCTGCACGCTGCAAGTCAGCAGTTTTGTCTGTAGAGATGATTTTCTAAGCCCTGTGCAGGATCTTGACCTGAGAAGAAAAGACTTTTATGGTAAGAAAAGCTGAAGTGCTTCTGTGCATCGACTACTACCAGCTGTCACCACGAGGTATTGGTGTAGAAAAGAATCCCACAGTAACAGATGCATGAATGTTTCTGTATGTAGTAAAACAACAACTTTTTCACTGTAAACTCTCTGTCCTTTGGGACTGGGGAGCTCGTGTAAGAGCCTTGACTTGAGTGGTCCCAGATGTGGGGCAGGAGCTGAGCCCCAGGGCACACACACTGCAGTGCAGCCTGCTCTCCCTTCAGTGCTGCACTTTGTCAGCTTGAACTGTGTTTACTCCAAATCCACATGTTTATGCAGAGATGTTTCATGAATTCTGCATGCCAGGTCACACCAGCTCTGCCCACCCCCTTTGTAAAATGAAGTTATGTGAGCTGGTGAAGGGAATCAGATTTTTTGGGATTGTGTCCAAGATTTGTTTATTTCCATATTTTTCTTCTCTTTTTTTTTTTTCCATTTCTTTTGTAAAAGTCAGGAAAGAAGCCAATTTAAGCTATGCTCGTATTGTGTCTGGCACCAGAGAAATAAATCAGTAGCATTTTACTGAGACAATATGTAAATACAGCTCAACCTCCCTCACACTGATCACTTGATTGCCAATTTGGCCTCTGTGCAAGTACAGTATGGCTGAAATGATACTTCTTTAAACTCACAAGCTACCACCATTCAGCTCTCCATATATAGAACATTTTTCTGTTTTTAATTAGCAGCTTTGATATTAAGCCAACTGGCAAATATTTATTTGATGAAGATTCTCCATTCATTAGCAAAATGAGAAAAAATGAATCTATAATACCATATAACTGCCCCATTAAGCAGCATTAGCTATCCATTTGAGAGATAATAACGTAAAATACAATTTTCCGACCACCAGATGTTGATGAATAAACTGGTGATAAATTGGTGGCACTAAAGCAATAAACAGGTCAGAGGTCAATTAGTTCCACCAGAAAGAAGCAACCCACAGGGAGAGTGGCAGCAACGCCCTGATGGATGCTCAGGGGGTGCCTGGCTGGTGCTTTATTCAGAATTATGAGCAGGCAGCTGAGAGAGACTGAGATTCAGGACAAATTGATGTTTGCCTTTATGGATTGCTGTTCTTATTGCAGCACAGCCAGGCCTGGGGGCTGTGGCAGGGCTGCCCCTCCACAGGCAGCTGATGATACTGGATGATAATTTTGGCCCCACTGGAAGCAATGGCTGAAAAAAATCCCCTCAGCCTCACTGAGTGTCATAGAGTGCCTTGACCTGTACAGATACCTGGGAATTGTTCAGCCTTGATGTGCCCAAGTGAAAGTCACTGTGCCTCTCCTTGAGGGCCAGTCCAAGAAAAAAAGATTTATTCTAACACCTCATCCCATCCTTCAAGAGAAAAACACCTCAGAACATGCAGAGCTTTGGTTTTGGGTGGCTGGAACAAAGGAAGATGAGAGCTCCAAGATGAGACAGCTGAGCTGGAGGACCCAGCAAGGGTGTGTGGGATGAGTGCTGAAATGTAGCCCCACGTTACAAAAACCAGTGACTGTTCCCTGAATTTGTAGGAGTAATGCGTGGTGGAGCAGGGAGGATCACAGCCCCAGCATTGTTATTTCACTTTGTGTAATTAAGATATTCACAAGGACTGAGTCGAGTCTTCTGTTCCAATAGATCTTTTTGAAGCAGTGCCACAGAAATTAATCAACTTTTTTTTTTTAAATCATCCATTTTATTCTGACCTATCACCTTCTCTTACAGCACTAGCATGTAAAGCTTATGCACACTGTGTTAAACTGTTAATATATTCCACAAATCACTCAAAGGTTTGCTGCATTATGTTGAGCAAAAATGTGATGTGACAGATAATAGAGAGGAGAGAACACATGCACATTTCCAGAGACACACTCCAGATCTAATTAAGTACAAGTCTTGGAAAATACTCAATCACTTGCAAAAAGTGCTCTAGTCCTTATGTTGGTCATTATCTCCATCTTTGACTGTCCCCTACAAAGTCCTGTCACCTTATGACAGCGCTGGAAAACAAATTTAAGGGACAAAAAAGAGTAAATATTCATCACAGCCTGCAAACTGAAACAGGTGATGAGCTGGAAGTGTTCTGTGCCTGTTACCTGGCAGAGGGGACATGTCAGTGATCCACTGTGCTTCTCGTGCTGCAGATCACCTTTCTTATATCCAGAGGTTTCATTCTCTGGAAAAATAGATCTCTGTTTTTCTGTCTGAATAGCTATTTCCTCCTGCTTGAATACAACACAAAAGCTATTGCTTAAGTATAAAAGCTTCTCATCAAATCTCTGCAGGATGTTCTTTGCCCAAATCTGTGCTTTGAAGACACTTTTTGCAGTGCAATATCTGAATTACATGAGATATATGGCATCTTTTCTTTTTTTCCCCCCTGAAATTAGCAGCTCTGAGGAGAATTTAAAGTTGGAGTGGACAAAAATCTGCTAGAAGTGGCTAAGTAGAAAATGTTGTGGTGTTTTCTAAGTAAAACTATGTAGGGTTTTTTTGTTTGATTTGGTTTGTTTTGATTTTTTTTTATTTCAAAAGTCTAAAAAGTCTATGTAATATATTTTTTCTCTCCTTGAAATTAAGGCTGTACTTCCAGAAAATTCCACTGGGTGCAATTAGTAGAGATGGTAGAAATGCTCATAGTGAAAGCTGAAGCTGTTTGAAATCCAAAGGGGTTTAGCTCTGAATTATTGCCATGATCCTGCACACACTTACACCTGTGCTTAGCTTGAAATGATGGAAACCAATCAACCCAGCTGAAAAACCCCAAACTGTTTATGATTGCAGTGTTGTCAATGAGAGATTTGTAAGATATGGGTGGTGTCAACAAGCTTGTCCCAGCTGCGCAGGTTGGGGACACTCTGGGGACTCTGAGCTGGTGTTTCCACCTGCCCAGCACTGCCCTGACCTGATTTGGCTCCCCTGGGGCTGGGCTGCAGCTTCTGTGCCCAGTATGGGAGCTCTGGGGCTGGGCTGGAGCCCTTGTCCCCAGTATGGGAGCTCTGGGGCTGGGCTGTCCCCAGTATGGGGGTTTTGGGGCTGGACTGAAGCCCTTGTCCCCACCACTGGTGTTCTGGGGCTGACTTGGAGCCCTTGTCCCCACCACTGGTGTTCTGGGGCTGACTTGGAGCCCAATCCCTCCATGAGAACTCTGAGGCTCAGCTGGAGCCTTTGTCCCCAGCCCAGGACGGGTCACAGCTCAGGAGGGCAGAGGTCTTTGCTGTGCTGAGGTGTTTTGTCACCATGTGAGGAAGGCTGTGTGAGGATGATGCAGGACATGCTGGGCTCTGTGGCAGGAGGAGGAGGAGGAGGCTGCTGATGATGCAGGAGTGTTTTAGCTCTGGACTGAGTGCTGGCTCTGCTGGAGGTGAGGGGTTTGTCCCAGCAGATACTCAGGGAGCCCCAGGGCTGGGCTGTGCTGCCCCCTGAGCTCCTCTGCACGAGGTGAGAGCAGCCCAGGGCTGTGTCACTGCGGGACCAGGGGGTGTTCAGGACTCTGGGAAGCTGGGCTGGACCTCTGGAGGTGCCTGCTGCCGGATGCCAATCCCGCTGTCA
>NW_005054319.1:3422775-3453775 GCF_000277835.1 Geospiza fortis | reverse complement strand
TGGGATAAAGCACTCAAATGGTGCGTGCAGTCTCACTCTTTCTCTTTTCATTTCTTTCTCTCTCCTTCTAACTGTGCTGAAGAAAATCACTTTGAGAATCTTTGTTTGAACATCATCTTCCTTTTCTGTCCTATTATTTTCTCTCTACTGTGATTTACAGAAAAATCCATGTAAATATTTTATGATAGAGCAAATTTTATTCTCTCTTCTCTTCCCTTAAAGAAAGCACCAATAAATGTTGCTTCATTTTTGATTCATCCTCTGTAATAGCTTTCTCCCAAGCCCAGAAAAATCCTATACAGAGACAGATACACACTTTATTTCTTTCACAGAAAAGCTATATTGACTTCTTAGTGTAGAGAATTGTCTTTTTTTTTCCTTCCTTAGTGTAGAGAATTGTCTTTAGCATGGTCTTGTATTGTTGTCCTGATATTAGCATCTGGATATACCTTTTTTCAGACAGATGGGCTCATTATTTTGAGTCAAACCCAATGTGAATGACCACAACATTAATTTAAAACAATGAATTAAGATAGAGTTATTAATTTACAGTTCCATTTTCTTCCTTTCCATTTTAAATATCTGTGTGCTAATGAATATATACACACACATGTAGGTACATACACAAAGAGTGCCCACTGTAATTTTAGACAGTATCTCTTAGCAGATGCACATAGACAAAAATAAAAATGAATAATTTGCTGATGCAGAGTTACAAGTTGGTGTTTGTTCCTGAGAGCTGAAGAACTTGCAAATGTCAGCCCAGATCCTGTGGCTCTGTCTCCTGTCAGCTTTCACACTCAGTTTAGCTGGGACATGCAGCAAGAAAACCTTTCAGAAAATCCAGCCTGCAGCCAGGGTGCATGTTGGAGATGAGCTGTAAGGATTGCTGAGCCCTGCTCAGCATGGGGAGTGTGCAGACAGACAGACAGACAGGCAGCAGTGCTGGGCTGTGCACTCTGGCTCGTGCCCTGGGAGCTCCAACACGGACCCAAGGGTCCTGGCAGCTCACTGGGACTGTCCTGGCAGCTCACAGATGTCACAGCAGGTAAAGGAGCGGCTGGTGGGAGCTCCCTCTTGCTCATTACATCTTTTGCAGCCTCCTTGAACTCTCATGCTGAAAATCCAGGCTGTTCACCTGCCCCTCACTCCATTATTGATGTGGTACCAGCAGAGGGAAGGGGGAGAAGTCATAAAAAGCAGGTGCTTATTCTTCCCTGTCATTTTTTCTCATTGTTTCAAATTTCTGAAATGCAAGTTCAAAGAAAGGGTAATTACTTTCTGCAAGGGGCATTCATCTAATGGGAGAGTCATTTGCAATGAAAATATTTTAAGACCTGGGTGAAATGCTGCTAATGGTTTGCTTTGTCAGGTCGTTAGGCTGCTTTCAGGCTTCACTGGAGGTAGCAGAAGTTTGTTCTCAGCATGACCACTGAGGAAGCATTGCCTTAATTTGTGATCATATCACACTTTCTTTTTATAGTATCAATTTATAATCATCATCTCATCTCTTTGTGGGGACAGGGATGGGGAGAAGGGTGTGGATTGCTGGCATTGGGGGCAGCATGGGCCATATCACTGCAAGTGCACCTGGAGCTGCTCAAGAGTTCTTGTCACGTTAATGGGCTGACTTCATAGTCCAGAAATCTTCTTTAGTCTGTTCCTTTTTATTTTTCAGTGTTGTTGTTGCTGTTGAACTGTTGTGGCTCAGCAGGCCCTGGCTGCCTGTGTGCCAGGGGGCTGCTGGTACCAGAGCTGCTTCCCACAGGGGTAATTCTGTGCCAAGCTGACATTCTCACTGAGCACTGCTGGGGCCTCTGACAGCCAATTGATTGCAAGGAACACGTTTTAATATAAGAATCTCAGCTTTGGAACATCTGCAAAGCACAAGGATCTCCGTGCCTTTCTGAAAAAGTTATTTACAAGGGAAAGAATCTGGGCACTTGGAAGTGACACTTCACCTGTACCTCTGCAGCTCCACAGACAGCCCAAACCCACTCCAATGTAAGAAATCTTCAGTCTTTCATTTCTTTTTCTAACATATTTATTCTAAAGCACAGTGAAATCAAGTTTCCAAACTACCCAAACATAGCTTAAAATATAATAATCATTTGTGACTCAACAGCTCTGGCCAGGCTCCCTGAGAGGGAGCTGTGACAGGATGCTCAGTGTCACCTGGATATTTGTCGAGTGATGCTGGACTTGAACAAGCAGAAATTAACAACATTTCATTAACACAGACACATTTTGATGATAAACTTGCTTTTTAGCCATGGGAACTCGAAAGATCTCTCACAATTTTTTTCCTGGGAGAAAAATCTTTCTTCAATTCCACCCCCTTAATCTTTCTCACTCCTCCCCACTGCCTCCCTCTTTTGTTTGTTATGCAGGTGTTGAAGTCTGCCTAGGATAAGGGACTACAAAAATAATAGAGATAAAAAATATTACAGGTAAAACACAGTATTAATGCAAGTAGAGTATGCTATTAATATTTTACAATTATTTTCCATAGGAACATCCATTAGACTGTTCCCAAACAACTGCATTTAGGTGTTTCAGCTATGGAACACAAAATTGTTTTTAGAAATATTGGGAAATTTCACTTTATCTTATTTAATCTAGTTAGACACCTTGTCCTATCATCTTTGTAGTCTGTTTCTTTATGGTTGGATCAGGTTTCACTATGAAGAAATTAGTGCATTTTAACAAGAGCAAATTCACCCAGAAAAAAAGAGCATTTGGGGCAATGCAAGGAAACACCAGATTTCTTGGCCTCTTTTCTTTTACTTCCTTCTATTTCCAAATGAACTTGCAGATCAGGTTGGGTATAATGTAATTTAACTCCTAAACTCACATATTTAATCTCTTGTCAAAGTTGTACTTTAATGTCTATCCCCAACCCTGGTAAAATTAAAAATAAAGAGTGTTGTCAGGTCCGGAAATGTAGTTATTTTACTTGTCATTTCTTGTTAGTCCTTTGCTTCACCCATGATCACTGAGTGGATAAAATATTTAAAGGAATGTGCTGTGTTCTATCAAAAGAGTTTGAGATGAGCAACAGGGGCTGTCAGCAGAAGAGGTCATCAGGCAATTTCCCTCTCTGTTGTCTGCTGGGGCCTTTATGAGCCAAGTGTTCTGAAAACAGGCCAGTCACACTGAAGGATCTGGGCTTTAATGCACACTGTGTGTTTTCAATAAGGGAATTTGGCTTGGATCCCAGGAGGGCTTATTTCTTATGTGTGTTACTTCAGGTCTCTGGGAAATTGGAGGAGCATAAAAGTTCCTTTCTGTGTGACCCAGTGTCAGTGGTAATTTAGGAATGGATTCAGGTCTTTTGTGATGCAGGGCTATAGTGCAATCACAGTAATTAGGGGATCTGTACCTACAAATGGGTGACAGTGGGAGCCAATGGTCTGAAAGGTGCTGGGCAAATACAGCCAGTTTAGAATGGCTTAGGTCTGGTTCACAGAGATCCTGAGATCGCTTGCTCCTTCAGTGTTCAAGCAAAGATGTTCAAAGCTGAGTGCCCCAAGATGAAAAGTCATCAATAACCACGTTCCTAGGGCAATGTCACATCCTCCACCAGATGCTGTACATTGCTGGACCTTTGTTGTGCCAAGCCAACACTTCATGGGCCTCCTCTTGACTTTCCTTTGAGCAAAATTATGGCCCTCCCCAGCAAGCTGAAAGATTTTTTGCATATCTGACTGAACCTGTTCATGTTATCTGTGTAAAGGAGTGACATATGGCACAGAGTCTGCTGCTCATCACAGGTTCAGAAGGGTGAGCTAAGCCTGGTGTGACCTGTTCTGCATGCAAATAAGGCCTGGGGGAGCTTCCTGCCTGAAGGACCATTGACAGGAATCCCACTGAGGTCAAGCCCAGTGCTCTTGGCTTGTGTCAGGATTGACACAACTACCCAGTGCTAATGGCAGGTCAGGATGCTAAGTTGCATTTTATCTCGATCTGTCTCCCTCTGCCTCATCATAAATAAATGTTTTCATGGGCATCAGCATTATTTTAATACTGTGCTGCAACCTGAATGTTGTTAGTTTTTGAATAGTGTTCTGAAATCTCCCAGTAGTACCACAGTTCTTGACAGCATCATTTCCATTCACTCTTTTCTAATGCCTTGGGATATTTTTTTTTTTTTAATCAATGGGAAACTTACCCCAGCTGAATTCTCTCATATTTTAGAGACAAACATAAATCCCTCTTCCCTGTCTTCTCTTCCCACCCACCCTGCCTCCCTGAAGATTATTCCTACCTTGATGAAACAAATCCCAGCTTTTGTTTTCAATGCTGTGTGAACAAAACTCATGACAGCACTGGGACACCCAAGTGACTACAACATCCCTATTGACTGATGTTCAAATGCACAATGACAGATGTCAATCCAAGTGCAGAGGCAGTAAGAGAAATAAAGGATGTGAAGTAATTAACATTTTAATCAAGTAATGAATTCATTGGCAGAGATGAATTTTGCACCTTTTATTCGGTTTCTTTGCCCCTTTCTTCAAAAAAAAATAAAGCAGTGCAATGTAGAGAATTTTCTGTTCCTTTCTCTCCCCCTGAGTGCTTAAGTACAATCTGTGTTTCATTTTTTCCTAATAGATCTCCCCACAAAGCAAAGTAATTATTGATACAATTCTGCATTTCCAGTCAGTCTTCTGCAGATTTGGGAAGTTTAGTAAGTAGACCCAGTTTAACCTTTGGGTTGTTCTGCTCCCAGCATAGAGATGATACCCCTGGACAAAGCTACCCTGCATTTACTACAGGCACCTTTTAATGTCCATTCTCATGGCAGCAGGGATCACTGTCCAGCCTTTGAATGGAAGGGTGCTAGATAAATTGTATTTATCTCTAAATATTAATAATGGGAAGTAAGGGGAGTGGTTCTAGTTGTGTTATACCCATCAGAATGTGTCTTGCCTGCCCTGAGTACAGTCTCTGTCACGATTTACTTGAATATTGATTGCAATTATACAATTAGCATATTTACCTTATGCACATAATTATACATAGTTACTGTAATCATGATAGGAAAAGAAAAAGTCTATTTTTAATAAGTCCCAATGGAATTCAGATGAGAAACTCAGCATTAAAAGAACATTAAGTACTTGATACAACACCGAAATGATTCATATTCAAATGCCACAGAAGAATATGGGATTGCCAGAGAGCTGCTGGATTTAAGTATTCAGATATTCATTTTCCAGTGTGAATTTCCTTGACTGAGTGTAGTTCATGGCAAACTTCTTTTGGGAAATAAAATCATGTGCAGTGACTAACAAATCTGTATACAATTATACAAATATGCACAAAAGAGGGTGTATCCAGGTGTTCTGAAAGTGGTATTCCTTCACTCTGACAAGGCCATGGCTGGGAGAAACAGGGCAATAACTCAGACCTGTTGCTGAAAGAAAGAGCAAACCTCCTCAGTTAACATTGTACCCCTGAAATGGTGTAAATAAATAGCATAGGATGCCTTTTAATAGTGTAATTATCTTGCCTAAGATAGAGGCTGTCATTGACATGGAATTCTTCTAAGTTTCTGATCGTGCAAATGGTTCTTCCAAACTTCCTCATACTGGGAAAAACACTGTGGAAAAGGTCACATAAAATTATCCAAAGCACAGCAGGGACAGAATAATTTAACTGGAAAAGCTGGGTGAATCTCTGGGGAATTCATAGGAGTGGAAACCAGGAAGGTTTTGCCAACATTCACCTTTCTTCGTTGTTTTTATTCAAAGATTAACTGGTATGGTTTTGAGTCTTCCCATTGCCTGAGGAGCCCTCAATGGACTACTGGGAAGAGAGTAGATGCAACACAGGTGTTCTGGAAAGAACATTTGTATGAAAGAATTTATGCTCAACTTGTGTTTCACAGCTGGAATGCTTTGTTTTGAGGTTATAGCTGAGTTTCTGTTTCAGGGGATAATAATAGGGCAGGAGGGAACACTGAGAGGTCCCACAGCCTGGGTCTGCCCCAGGGCAGACTCAAGTAGAGCAGAATAGGGCATGACACAAAGTGTACAGCCTGTGCTTGAGAACCTTCTGTGACAAAGATGCAGCAACTTCTGTGAGTAATCCACTTCTGGGCTTCATTAAAATTGGTATTAGAAAGATATCCTTACCATCAAGGTCAAATACATCATTGCTATTTAAATTTGATGTTATTTGTCCCTTACTTTGTGAATCTACCTCAAAAACCTTGGTTATCTCTCCCATGAGGATGGAAGGTACAAAATCAGCATCACCATGGAAAGGAGCTGGTCATGGTAGTGGTTACAGAACAAGTTATGGGTAAGGTTTTGGCTTAGGTTTGAGAGAGTCAAAGAGCTCCAGGAACACTGGGACAGGAAAAGGCATGCCAACATGATCCCAGGAAATCCCCAACACTGCTGCTCCTACATCTTTCTAATCAGGATCACCACTGGTGATTTTTGCCTTCTCCTTTTTTTTATTTCTATCTCTTTTCCTTTATCTCCTTCATTTATCTCAGATTTCTACTTTGAGTGAACAGGTTTCATGGAGTGGTAAGAAGGGCCTTTTTAGGGCACTTAAGCCACTTTTTACAACTCTGAATTAGTGGACATTCAAAATACTGAATCTTCAATATTTCAGTTTGGAGATAGGCAAGGCATGCTTCTCTCTTGCTTAAGAAGCTCGGTGAGAAGAGGAAAGTGCTCCATGAATCACTCTTTGCAGAGGGACTCAGTCTCAGTGGTGTAGTCAGCTTACTGTCACTCAGATTTATGGGAATGTATCTAAGGTGAAGATGGATATGAGAATTTCTCTTAGAAATGCTTCCCAGAGGTGGCTTGCATCAACATGCATATGCCAAGTGGACTTAAATCTGTGCTCATGTGTGAATTCTGGGAGATTAAAGATTCCCCTCAAATGTAGGGCATAGCTGTAACTAACTTTCACAGGATTTACATTACTTCCATCCTGTTCTGCATGGCAGATACCTGACATGAGCTGCTGAGAGGTCTCCTGGGTGTTGAAGGCAGAGTATGGGATGCTCCAGGCACATCATGGGAGTTTTATGGTGACTGCTTTTTGTTGATGCACTGATGAGCAGAAAGCAGCCAGCTCTTTCAAAATCTTCCTTTAGGGATTTGTGCTCTTCCTGTGGAAGTGTTAAACTCAATTCCATGTTGTGTGTCCAAAGCAAGCTGGCTCAGATGTAAATACAAACTGTGCCAGCGTTTTGGTTTTTTATCACAGATCAATCTCCCATCAGGAGAGACAATTCTGAAATAATGCAAAGTCCTGACTAGCACTTTTTAGCAGCTTGTCTCCAAAGCATTGTAGCATCTCGAGGCTATTCCCAAATGAAATGTTACAAGCTGGTAGCAGCCCCAGTTCAGAAAACAGAAACATAGACATTAAATGGGAAGGAGTTTTGTACATTTAATTGGTAGTTAAAAGTATACTTTGTGTTCTGTGACCTCGGGGCCAAGCATTCACATGCCAAAATGTGGCTTGTATGTGACCAACACTGTTCTGATGTCACCTGTGTTTCAGAGTTATAATTTTAATTGGTCACTAGCACTTGCAGCAGCATAAAATAAATATTTCATGATTCTCATTCATTGACTGATGTCTGTGACATCCTTAATTTGTGTGTAAATGTGTTTTCTTGTTTGTGTTTGAGAGATTTATGTGCCCACAATTGCAGTTTGCCTATTGTCTCACTGCATAGCACTTTTGTCAACTATGTCTATGTTCCAGTGTTTCATCACTGTGAAAAATGCTGCCTGTTTAAAGTGATATATAAGGGATTCTGTGTTTTCAGAGAGAAACCCAGCACTTTAGAGAAGAGAGTTGTGTGACAGGTTGTAGCTTCCCTTGATGATCAGCCCAAATTTGGATGAGAGTTTAAAGCATAAGAGGTGCTAACCCAGAATCTCAAGCAATGTATGAATAACTGGGAGCAACATCAGCTCTCATAAATTTGTACAACTCTGTAATTGATTCCAGTGCTCACCTCTGTTAGCTGGAGAGCTGGGTATGGCTGGTGAGGAGGAGGAACAGGAGCTCTCAAGGAATTGTGAGGAGCAGGTGGATATTTTTCGCCAGGCTGCCCAGTGCTCTCGGCAACCTCCTGGGGAAGAGCTCTAAAAATGTGCTTCTGCAAGTCTCCAGGAAGACTGTCAGCAGAGAGAGAGAGAGAGTACATGTGTTTCAGCAGCCAAGCAGAAAAATATATTTAAAAATCACTATTCTGTTTACTGATTACCTTTGGGACCTCAGGAGAAGTGACGCTTTTACAGAGTAATCAGCAAAAAAAGTTCTGTGGTCTCAGGCAGTTTTGCTGAGTTGATACAATCCTAGAGAAGGTGTTTTTCAGTGCAGCTTTCTTAGATTCCCTGTAGGAAGAAAAAGAAAAGAGTCTGAAATCCCTCCTGACCTGATTTTCTGGTTTTTTAGTATTTCCCCCCATCCCTAGATTTGGGAGTCGATGTTTAGCTTCTTGTTGCAGCAGCTTTCTTGTTAGGAGTGAGGCTGAATGTGGAGCATGGTGTAACTGTGTGTTTCTGCAGCAGCCTTGAAAAGAAAATAAAAAATACTTTATGTAAAATTTTTACTTTGCTTGAATTTTAAAGGAACAAGGCTCACAATATTGTCAAGTGCAGAGCATTTTCATCCAGATCTGGGTAACTTCATCTTCTGAGTGATAGTTTCTGTGATTGTGAGATGAAAGGTGAAAATGAGCAAAAAAAGTCAATTTGTTAAGAAAAGATAAGCCTGCCTGCCTCCCTATACACTTATCATTTAGTTTAGTGTCTGTATAAAGCGTCCTTTAAATATTCCTTTTCACTTCTCTGTTTGTAAGGAAGGTAATAGAAAACCAGATCAGGATTTGGGATTTCTCGGTAAAAGGAGGTGAATCATCCTCCTCTCTGCAGCTCACTTTTCCCACGTGTAAAGGCAGGTTAACAACGTTTATTTGACAAAGAGCCTTAGGGCTGTGTTATTATCTCAAATGTTTTGCAACTGGAAACACCTTCCCTAGTTATATTTTTATTTTTACTGCTAGTAATGCTAAAAAAAGAAAGGGAGCAGTAATAAGGCAGCTGACATTCACCTTCAGCAGTGCTTCACGCCTGACTCTTAAACCTTCTCATTTACAAGCCTGGGAAATGAGGAATTCAGTGATTCCTCATCTTGTGGCTTTGGACTCCAGCTGCCAACAGGGTTCAATGGCTCTGCAACACAGGCAAAAAGAGATGAATCTGTAGCTTTCAAAAATGCAAAAAAGAGAACACGCTGTAGAAAGGGAGCAAACTTTTCTTTTCTCACCACCCGAAGTCACAGTAATTTGTGGGAGGCTGAACCTGGGGCCCTAACAGGAGAGAGAGCCATGACTTCTGTCTTGTGGCCAGGTTAAACCTGAGTTTGAAGAACTGTTGAAACATTTCTGTTTTAGGAATGCATTTTGGGTGTTTTATGTCATAATTATTCTGAAATATCATCTGAGACTCCCATGTGCACAAGGAAAGCTCTCCTGATTAACGTTGATAGGTTGCTTATCCATTTCCTCCAGGAGCTGAATTCCCTGGGCAGAAAAGTCTCTGTAGTCTGTTTTTCTACTGAGCCAGGGTGTATCCCCAGCTGGGAAGGGCCATGGATTTATACATGTTAAAAGTACAGCATAAGAGCTGCAAAAGTACTTTCAAAAACTACAATTGTGAAAGAGCTGGTCCTCTGAAAGTTTGGTTATGCTTTGTAATTGTTTATAAACTTTTCTATCCTATGTGAGAGAGAGCAGTGGGGAAAAAAAAGAGAGGTTTGGAACTGCTCAGAATAATTTTGTTAAAAAGACTTTTTCAATTACAAAACCATTTTCCCCAATATTTGGAAAATCAATTTTAATGACATTTCTTTTTGTTCTAAAAGCACAAGGGATTAAGTGCTTTGATTGTGTCAAAAGCCTGTTTCAATTTCTGTTGTAGGAACACTTCTAAAAACTCCAAACCAACATTTTAGCAATGAAGTACAAACATAAAAATGTTCTTAGGAGCTTAAAAAGCTGAAAACCATCCCCCAACATCCTGACAGATCTCAAGCCAAAGTGAAAAAAAAAAATCCCAGAAAATGAATTACTGACATTGCTATTATTGCCTCTGGTAAATATATAGTGCTGGTTTTCAAGGACTAAAAATCTTTTGTTTTGAACTTGCTGTCATTGACTGATCAGCACAAATAGTGAGCAGGGAGAAGGTTTCTGTGTCAGACAGAGCCTCAGGCAGCACGAGGGATGTGTTGGACAGACCCATGGCAAACCCAGCTCCTGCCACGTTCCTTTTCCCAAACCCCTGAATTCTCTGTGCTGAATCCTGCAGGCAGGGGCTCCTCTGTGACATCCATCACATTAAGGAGGAGAAATCAAATCCCTGGGGTCCATGGCATGAGGAAAAAAAAGAGAGAGCTTTGTTCTGCCCCTCTCCTGCTGCCCAGGTGCCAGGGTTGGGCTGTGGGCCCCAAGGCTGCAGGTCTGTGCCCCAGGCTCCTGCTGCCTTCCTGCCCTGGCTGGCACTGTCCCTTGGCACTTTGTGGGTGGTGGAGCAGATTTGTGCTGTGCTACACAAGTGTGCTTTGGGTTTGTGGAGCAGATGCTGCCTGGCACTGGCTGGCAGAGTTTTGGTTAAGTCCTGCATAAGGGGGAGCTCCTGTGAGGTTTTTTCCTCTTGCAGTCAGTCTTTCCTGCACTGCAGAATTCTGAGACTTCCTCCCAGTGCTGAAGACCTGTAGATTACTGCAAATTCCTTGTTTTTAATATAGGCTATGCCTCACTCCTGATCCCCTCCCCTCTCAGGACACATTTTCCTTGGGAAGCAGGCCCAGCTGGGGCCCACAGTCTGGTTTTGTCCATTCCTTCTTGCCTCTCTTGCTGCTGTGATAATTTTTATTTTGTAGTTTGTTTTGTGGAGACAACTTTGCTGTCATGCCTTCATCCAAGAAAGAGAACCCGAGACTTCCACATGATAGAAGTCTTGCTGCTGCACAATCTTACCAGAAGCAGAGAGCTGCACCTGGGGGCAGAACAGACAAATTCTTGTCTGTCTGTGGGACCTACCTACAGCTCCATGTGTGTGCCAGCCATGTGTCCTTTGCTGAGGTTTGCATGCCATGGAATGCAGCAATTTATGGCTGTACATTTCAGTAAAAAGTGGTCTTGCCTGCAATGGCTGCTGAAGCAGATAGGGCTCTGATCATGACCTCAAGTCCTGGTGATGGATCCTAGGATGTTTGTAAGGAATGGTTTTAAGTGCCTGAGGGATTTAAGCCTCATCTCTTCAGCCTATATCAGGAAAAAAGCCTTTCCCAAGTTACCCCAATGCTGCGGCCATGCTGACCCACAGCATCACCTTTTCTCTTTCAGTGTCCTCATAAGCAAAGGCATCTACCCCCCAAAAAAGAAGTTTTATTTCTTTATGGGTTTATTCTGGAATAATCACATCAGTTGATATCCTAAATGAGAGACAGCCTGATTTTTATAGAAATTCCAAATATTGCTGAATGCTAATATTTGTAAATGCTTCAGAAAATCTCACCCTTTATTGTCTGGATCTTACTGGCTTGGCTGGAAGGTTGTGTATCAGTAAACAGCTGAGGACAGAGCTAGGAAATTGCCTGAGTTTGTACTTTTCTGCCCTTCAGAGGCTGCACTTAAAAGGTACAAAACTCAGACCCACTTCTCAGTCTAACCTGACCTGTACTAAATCATGAACCACATCAGTCTCATCCCCTCAGTTTAAATATGAGTGGGTGCTTACTCATTTCTTAACATAGTTTTGCTCTTAAATGATTCATATAGTTTTATCGTTTTCATAGCACTTTGTAGAGACTTGGCAGAGGCCTGGGGGCCCTTTGCTCTCTCCAGCTTGTCACTGCAGATGGCTTTGCATTTCCACAGCAGATGAGATGCTCTGGTCATGGCAGTGCAGTTCCCTGCATTTACTAATCTGCTTTGCCAACCTCCCAGACCCTTGTAGGATGCTTCTGTGCACCACATTTGAAGAGTTTGCATTTAAATTGGCTGTTGAAATTCATGATTCATTTTCTTATTTTAATTACTGTCTCTGCTGCACTCCTAGATAGTGATATACACTGCTGGAATACTTGGGGGCTATATTTTTTTGAGTAACACAGAACATCTATAGTAAAAACAGGCAAAAGAATAGTGTCTTCATTTTACTCTTGGTGAACTGAATCTCTGAAAGATGAACTGATTTTCTTCAAGATGCTCAAAGGACTGTCCCAGAATCTGGGACCTCCTTTCTTTAGGGCTTGTATAACTTCTGGCTTAGAAATTCATGAAACCTTGTGGGATCAGATGCAGAGCAGCAGCCTGAGGAGCTAATCTTATGCCTGAGAGTCAGTAAAATGAGATTCCTCACAAGTGCAGTTTCACTTACACAGTGGAAAAATGTTTCTGACTATTAATTTACCTCTTGTCTCCACAAATATATTTGAGTCAAAAGTAGTGTGAAATATTGGGTCATTTGCAGCTGGAGTTTGTGCAGTGCCTGGGTCAGCCAGGAAAGCTGTGCTCAGCACATTGAGCACTGTATTTCAGAAACCCCCTGCTAGTGGGTGGCAAACAGCCTTCATATTCATAAAGTGTTGTTTTTCTGAAAAACAGTCCTATTATGTTTCTCTGAAATCTACTTACTTAATGCTGTGATCCTGCTGTGTTTCTATGAGTCTGTCTTTGGGTAATCCTCCAGCTTTTGCCTCAGGCCTTGGTGTATGACAAGTGAAGCCATGCTGTGACACTGGTGCTGCCAATTTACTACTCCTGTTTTGTACTCAAAGTAAAGATAGCAAATTGATCCGTGCTCTGTTTAGTGGCTTTACTGCTTCTGAAGTGCTCCTGTGCCTCAGCAGATTGCATCTCATGCCACTCTCAGGACTAGAAGCCTTTTCCCATCCCTACAAAGGGTTTACAATCACGTGCAGGGGTGTGCACACTGCTCTGCTTTGGCCTCTTTGAGGTTGTTCAAGCCTGGAAAAGGGGAGGAGAGGACTCCTGAATTCCTCCTTTTGCAGGGTAAGTCTGTCACAATCAGTGTTGAGAGCTTGTGAAAGCAGCAGAGCCCTGGTGAGCGCTGTGAGCAGATCTACTCAGCTCTGTGTCTGTGTGTCTGTCTGTCTGCCTGAGCTCCACAGCTCCTGGAGGCACCACTGAGGGAGTGGACATTGCTGAGAAGCTGTAATAAAGAAGAGACTTTAGTGATTGAAGCTTTCAGTTATCCTGAGGCCTTCAGTTATCAATATGTCCTGATTGTAGATACACAATATCCTGATATTGTATATCTACAATCCTGTATATTGTAGATATACAATATCTATTCTATTGTAGAGTTTAGAAAGGGGAAATGTGGGGTGTTGTGTTTTGTAATATTTGTGCAAAACTCTGTGGGGCCAGTTGGGGCCAGCTGTTGTGCTCTGCAGTGATTCACATTGTAAAAAATGAATGTTTAGAAATTGGATGTGAGTAAGGCTTCTCCAGGGCTGAGCTACTGCTTGGCCACTTGGCTCTGTCTTTTTGTAGGTCATTGCTGATGCATTGTGAGTTTAAATTTTGTGCTAGAATGAATTACTCACCATTGAAGTCAAAAGAAGAATTTTCAGCTCAAAGTTTCAGGCTATTTTCCCTAGACCTCTCCCAGTTAGAGGGAGTTAGAGAGATAGTTAGAAGTGCTCTACAAGTTTCTGGCTGAACTGAATCATAATTAACCTCGGAAAAACAACAACAAAGACAGGAAACCTGAATATCTCTGAGAAAGGATAAACTTGGTGGGCACTTCAGACCACTTTTTCAATGCTTTGCTTGGGTCTCTAAGAGGATTTCAATCTTTTGTGTATCAGATGATTCTGAGCAGAGATCATTTAGTTGGCCAGCTCCAAAATCCTCATTTCTCATCCCTCCCTTTCTGTGACACGTGGCCCTGCCAGGAGACAACAGCTGCATTGACTTGAGTTCCTCTGGACAGGAGAAGAGTTTCAGCCATGCAGCTCCACATTTCCCTGGCTGTGATCTCCAGCAATGCCATCAGTGTTGATCTGAGATCGTGGCTGAGCCTAACCCTGTGCTTAAGCACTTAGAGAGTCACAGCCTGTCAGAATAGCATTAGTGTCAATCCCAGCACCTCGCCCACCTGCTGCCACCTCAGATCATGCCTGAAATATTAACTCATTGCTCCCTTGGAGTGATGAAGGGAGGATGATCAGCTCCCTGTCAATCAGGCTTTCAATCCGAGTTTCTAGTGTGCTTATAAATCATACTACCATTAGCTAAAACAAAGTGGGTGTTTCTTCTCATGTTTCTCATCTATTTTCCCATCAGAGAGAAATCCAGGCTGACACATCCATGCTCCAGGCTCAGAGGTGCTGCAGAAGGGATTGCAGGAGGCTTTTGGGTTTGGGGGGTGGATGCTCACCAGTCTGAGCTGTGGCTCTCAACCCTGTGCACGTTCAGGGGTGACATCCACAGTGCTGCCATTCTTAGAAGAGGATGCATCTCCCTGTAACTAAGCTCTGGGTATTTCTCAGCAGTCCTGCTAATTGCTAATGACAGGGACCTTGGAAGTCTCTGAAAGATCACAGTGTTTTAATTTGAATTTTTCTCTGAGGAGGGAAGTTGACAGTGAGTGAGCAGTCAGCTCTCTCCAGGCACCTCCATCGGGAAGAATGAGTTTTCACCACTCCAGTAAAACATCCAAAGCACTCAAATTTCAGTCAGGATGTTGTTTGTTGTATACTTTATGTCTGAGATAAAAGAAAGCAAACTAATTTTAAAATTACATCCCTGTGGGGAAGATAAGGATGCCAGACTTATTGACTGCGAGGAAATCCCTCAGCTACTTGAGCAACTAAAGGAGCCTGAGAGTGATTGTAAAGCCAAGTCTCTGTCAGGTGCATGTGTACAACATTTTAGCTAAAATGACTTTTAAAGGAAATCTTCTAAGCAGCACAGACAATAAATGTAACACACCATCAAAGCCTGGAGAAGTGTGAATGTGTTGCTATGCCAGGGCTTGTGCCTTTGTAGGAATTCTCTGAATTAAACCAGAGTGTGCACCTGAGCATCCCATGGGGAGCCAGGATGTCAGGGCACTGCTCTGGCTTCTGGCAGCAGCTACTCAGAGCTGGAGCACCTCTAGAATGTGCAGGGACTCTGGAGAGTGGCAACAGTGCTTCATGAGCTGCTTTTACTGTTCTTGATTCGTTTGGTGTCAATTACATAGTGATTCTTTTTTATACAAATCTAGAATTTTGCCCATTTGGAGAAAGTTTAATTTCCATGGTCTGTTAGAAAAATACAGGACAAAATTATTTGGTCAAGTTTTCATCAGACTGATGAGAGTTTCTGTTTAGTTTGAGACGACAGTGGTAGTTGGTACAATCTCAGAGCCTGGCCTACTTAGAAATTTTTAAAAAAAGAAACATAAAAATTTACTTTTTATCAGAAAGTGTGAATCCCTAGTCCCAGCAGCTTTTGTGTGAAAAAAAAAAAGTAGTCTGCTCTGACACAGCCAGTCAAGAGATTTCTGATGAAACTGGAGCTGTTTCACCCTCATCACTTCTGTCTTTATGATACTAAACTTTCTGAAATAACTCTGTGCTTTATTTTGACTTAACTTCCTTTGCTATGGAAATTTTCACCCAAGTGAGAATGGTAGCACTCCTGATTGTTCCAGACTAATTTGCAGTGTGATTATAGAATCAATTAAAGGGTATTAATGAGAGGTATCTGCTGTACTATCTGCTTCATTTTATGGTTATTAGGAAGCAACTTATGGAACAGTTACCATAGTCACAACCTAAAAAATAGGGGCAGTCTCAAAGCTTGTGAGCTAAAATCCTGTATTGCTACATGCATGAAATCCTAGATAAGTGTGACAGGAGTTGACATCTCAGATACAGTTTGACTTACCAATGAGGGACAAGGCTATGATAAGACACACTGCCTCTGGAGGGGAAAAGAGATTCACTGTGGGAATCGTTTTGATTGTTGAAAGGAATCACAGCGCTTCAAAATGATTGTGCTGTAACGGCTGGAACATCAAAAGCAGGGATAAACTCCTGGAAAACCACATTTGCACTATTTCCATTTAACCATTTAATAGAGTCATGGGATGAGTGAGTGGTTAAAACACAGGAACTGCCCACAGCAGTGATTTCTCTTTCAGCACACATGGTTCATTCCTGTTCTCCATGTGGTTTATAGGGATGAGGGGATTTCATCCACAGCTTCTCCCTCTCTGAGAGCTGCTGTCTCAGTAACCCCAACTCTTATAGCTGCTGATAATGTTTTCTCTTCTTCTCAAGCCCATGGCAGTAAATGCAATGTAGAAAACCTGCCGCACAGAGCAGGCAGAGGAATACATGGCTGAGAGAGAGTGAGGCTGCTGGGCTTTGTGTGCAATGGCAGCAGTGTTAGTGCTGTCCCTGGTGTCCAGTCCCTCTGCACACCCTGAATGGCCACTCAGACCAGGGTGGCTGTGCTCTGGCCCCTTTGCCTGCTGATCTGGCACATCAAGTCTTCACTGTGAAAGCACTAAAGGTTGCAATATCATATTCATGTGTATGGGCTACAGAGCAAACAAAAACCCAAAGAAAAGCCAGCTTACAAGATGGTTGAAATTTTGCTGTTAAAACTGGTGGGTGACTGATGCACCTAGAAGTAATTTGGGCCAATGACCTCTGGAGCAGGGTCAGCCTGAGCACAGGCAGGCTGATACATGTGAATACTGCTCAGAAAGCCAAATTAGCAAGTGCTTTTGCATGATCTGTCTTCTGCTGCCTGGGCATTTTCCCACAGTGCTTGGAGCTCTGATTAAGGCAGTCAAGCATAAATCACTAGGGCACATGTCAATGAAGCCCTTATGATGCCACTGGGGATAGAGGAATCATATCCTCTTATTGCTTTAATCGTGAGGCTGGAGTCCATTAAAAATCCATTTAAATCTGTGAACTGGTGCTAGTTTTAAACTGGTAATTTATGTCCAATGGATATTAGCAGCATTTTTTCCCCCTGTGTTTGAACTGTTGCCAACAGCTGCTCTAACTAACCAATGTTATTCAGGCTTATACAATATAATCTGCTTCACTTTCTGGGTCTATATCAGCAGGCAGCAGTAAATGGGCATTGTCTGAATCAAAGCTTCTTGCAGAACTGTTGCAAACCAAAATGAGAAGACTGGAATAGCACACCATCAGTACATGGCAAGTATTCTGAACTGGGAATTGATCAGTGGATTTTCTCCCATCATCTTTCAAACTGCATTTTGGAAGGACTGAGAACAAGCTCAGTGGAATGTACCTGGTACCCAACATCCACCTAGCAGGATGAGCTGTACAATAATAATTAAACAGATGCTCTTAGCAAAAAAGGGTGCATTCACACTAGGTAATTTGTTGATTTTGGAGTCTGACTATTTCAGAGGCGGTATATCCTTGTACTCATCTGATTTGCAAAACCAGGGGTTCTGTAGGGGAAGAATTCACACACACAGTATGAGCTCTTCCCCTCCAGTGCTGATGCCTGGTGGCCTTTGAGCATAGGCAGGAATTCTCCCACTTCTAACTGGCCAGAATCAGATTCCACAGTGCAGAATCAATGTGTATTGTGCTGTTAGTATAGTAAGAAACACTACAGATCAAAAGCAGCAGCAGTGGCACAGCTGGCACCTACATTATTGTATGAACAACTAAACAATGTAGAAGCAAAGACTATCCTGAGGCTGGGGTGGTTCTGGCAGCATTTGGACAGGGTCGTGACCCATTTAAAGTAATCTAACTTCTCTCCTCTACACTGTTAAAATCCACTAACTGTTCTGTGGCAGCTCCCATTTCGGTTTTCTGGCAGAAATGAACTTTGGAGCACAGAGGTCAAGGTTTTCTCATTTACCCATGGCATTAAAATTTTTGGAATTAAAACAAAGCACTGCAAAATCCTTTGTTCCCCTCTTAAGGGACATTCCCCAGCCATGAGGACTGTGGAGAGTTCAGGTATCACATCATCAGTCAGCACAGGGCTTTTTCCACCCCAACCCCAGGTCACTGCCTTGCTCTGAGCCCCACTGCCCACCTCCCTGAGGTTCAACCCTCTGAGCTGCCAGCCAAGCACAGATGTCCCCGTCCCCCCAGCCAGTGGCACAGGGACAGAGGGGATGGTTCCATATGAGCAGGGCATCTGTCCCCAGCCCCTCTGTCCATCTGCTGCAGCTCTTGCTCCTAGCAGGTGAGCACCTACTCCAGGAGCACTGCAAGAGCAGGAAGGAGCTGGCACCTGAAGGGTGATGAGATCAGCAGAATGTTGGATGCAAATGTGTGGATCTCAGCTGGAGATCCAGAAAGGGATGTAGGAGCAAATGTCGGAAGCTGTGGCAAGGGATTTGTGCTCTGCATGTGGAAATGATCATCAGAGTGCAGTGGGACTGGCCTCATCAGCCAAAGGCAGGCAAAAAAGTAGCCAAAAGAAAATAGGCAAAGGCTCAAATATTTCTAAGCCAAAGTGCCGGGCCTTATTTTTCAAAATGAAATTAATTAATTTCTCCTGGAACTCTACCAAACTATTTATTCTTACTTCTGGTAGCAGCAGCCATTGAGGTAACCAGAAATCTCTAGGTAGTGCAGGTGTTTGCTAGCAAGAGCAGCTGTTACTGTTAGAAAAACCCAAAAGGTTCCCTTCAGTTTCAGCTTCATAACCCAGATGACAAGTTCTGAAATGAATTTAAAAAAAAAAATTCTCCAACAGACGCTTCATCAAAACCTGGCTTGGCTTTGCTTGCAGCTGTTTTGCTCCTTCTGGGGCTTGGCATGGGACAGCTGTGGTGGGAGCTGTGTTCACCTTTCTGCTTGTCCTTTTTTTTTGAGTCACCTTCCATTCAGAAGCCAGTTTAATTTTTTCTTCATTTTTTCTCTCATTAGTGCAAAGGAAGCAACTGTGCTGCTGCCTCAGCTGCTGCCTCAGCCAGACAGAAATCAGCTTCCTTAGGCAGGTGGAAGGTGTTTGTTTTGTACTGGGAGCTCGCTTGGGACAAAAAGTAAACAAGAGAAGTAACTTGTTCCCCCCCAAAAGCATCTTTGTTAATTTTCTCCTGAAGGTTCTCCTTTGAAGTGACACAGCTCATCGACTGGACTTGGAGGCATCCACACAATGCCTCAAAAGACAAAGTTATACTTATGTCAGCAGCATTAGGGAAAGTTAAACTTGTGGATATAGGCAATCCAAACTAAGCCAGGAAGCTTCTGTTTGATTCAGACAGCTTAGAGCTGGCTATCACTGAAGTCTGCATTTGACAGCTGCAGAACTATTTCCTTTTGATTTTTCATGTACAAAGTCCCATGGTTCAGAACAGAGGAGCGGGGTTTCATGCATATGACTGAGTGGAGAGAGCCAGAAGCGTTTGGAAATTATTCAGTGCAAGTTATGATTTGTTCTTACTGCTTTTCTTTTTAGCACCAGAAATCGGTGCTGATGTCATTCCCTTGTTAGTTCCTTAGTTTAGTGAGAATAAAGGACAGCTAAATTGGGACCCTGCAAAATGCAACACCCAGATGGTTGAAAAGGCAAGTGAACAAGGTGCTGAAATGAGAGGCTTTTGTCTTGGGTTTGAAAAAAGAAATTTAAAAAATCAAGCTGCATACAAGTAATACACATGACCACAAACGGAAGGGAGGTTCATTTGGAGCCTGAATTTTGCATTTCTTCCCATCAAATCAGGCAGTGCTGCTGTTAAAAACAGGAACAAAACCAACAGCAAAGCAAGGCAGAGAGAATCAGACCAAACCCAAATCTCTGTAGCAGTATTTTGGTACTTGGGGCTGGTAAAGTGCATTTCCCAGACCCAGGGACACCCACCCTTACTGTGATCCTGTGTAATCACCTCCCAGCCAGGTGCTCAAGGACCAGCCCCGGTTTATTTCTATCCCTGGATATTGCATTGAATACATTTCAACCCCTTGGCATCCCAATGTTTTCACTGCACAATGACAGCAGTCTTGGCCAGTTAAATTATTGCAGATGTTACAAGAGAGGCCAGAGCAGCACCTACAGACTGGAGGAGCACTAATCTAATCATTACCAGGCAATTACACAGCCCCATAAGCCAGGTATGGCTGCTATAGAAATGCCCCAGGAGGAAATGAAGAGGAGAGGGAATAATTCTAACATATGGCGATTTATCAGTTGCTAACACCACTGAGATTTTGTTCAAAGATTCCCTCAGGGTTCTCTAGGACAATGTCATGGATTTATGATTGGTGGTGGACATCTCTCTGAGTAGTGCAAAGCAACACAAAGGATTACGGGCTTTGGGCATTTTCTGAACTGGGATGCAGTTGAAAACATTTCCACCATAGTGGAATAGTGGAAATGGTATGTTGTGACAGAAGGCAAAATCTTTGCTGGTGGTCTGTGTGATTGCTGAAGTATAATACTATTTGCTTAGATTATTTTACACTGGAGCTAGAGAGAGAATTGGTAGCCAGAAAATCCAGAAGAAATTTGCTTAGTTTGTCTTAAAAGATCCTTTTTTTGGTCAGATTTTTCTCCATTTTCCCAGCAGCACTGGTTATATCAGACATAGCAGCATAACACATAGGCGCTAAAATTAACAATGCTGTGTTGTAAAATCCTCTTTTAAAAAATGGTGACTGGTGGGAACTGCTCATGAATAAAACTGAAAAAGAAGAAGGAGCGAAGCATCATGGAAATGTTGGCAGAACTGCAGTTTCAAAGTTTAAAATGTGAAAATTCGTTGACAAGCAATATAGACTGCTTCAGGGAGGGCAGGGATCATGTACAGATTATGTGGGTCTTGAGAAAAGAACAAGACATGAGGTTCTACAAAGTGCTCTCAGCCTGGGCTAATGTGAAGGGGGGATTCTTGATGGTTTTGGTCAGGGGTTACCCTGCAGGACAGGGAAGGAGGAGGCCCCAGGCTCATCCTGCCTCTGTTTTGGGAAGAAATCTGCTTTTCCTTCATAAAAAGGATCATGGCAGTGAGGGCAAGGAAGGAGGGTGGTGCTCCCTGCTGCTCACCTGTGCTGGGAGAGCAAGGTCACTGCTCACTCTGACTGTGGTGATCTTCCTTGCCCACTGCACAATTTCATTTTTCTCTTTCTCACCACTTGAGAAAACAGTTTCATTGTTGGGTCTCTCTTTGCATGAGCTGGGGTTGGTGAACTGATTCAATGTGACAGTATAGCTACAATTGCAGAAAAAAACAGGAAGAATGGCACATTTTTTTTCAGGATACTCTGTCCTGATCTATGATTTATTTGGCATGTTGAAGTATTAATGCTTCATATGCTGCAGTAACTGACTTTTTGATATGAAGGTTTTGCTAGGAAAAGCATTTTCGGGTGTACAATGCCAGGATGATATTGGAAAAGAAGTGGAGAAATTGTCTTTTTAATAAAAACTGGTAAATTCCATCAGTGGAACCTATACACCAGCTGGGCCAACAGAGTAAAGGGCAGAATTAGTTTCCAGATATCAGCTGATGGTGATGAAAACACTGAGGGTGTGACATTCATTTGTGTCCTGAACAGTCACCTTGCAGAAGATCACAAGCTCATCCAAGCCAGGGTTGGGGCTCCATCTTCCAGAAGGTTTCTCAGTACCAGGCACACCAAATTTCACATATTTTCTGCAAGGGTGGATTTTTCCAGCCTTTCAGAGCGTATTACCTTTAGGGGGTCAAAAGCCTTTGATCTCTGGTTGCCCAAACCATCAAAGGAGAAAGGGTAGGGGAAATTAATACAGCCAAGGGTTTCTAAGCCCTTGGTTGTGCTCTTGGTTGTTGAAAAGACTTTTTCTTGTATTTCTATTTAAACTTCACAATGAATGAAGTTAATTAGACTTGGTTAAGCTGATAACACCACTGCAAGGACCCAAAAACTGAGCCCTCCTTGTCTCTGTCAAAGAAAATCAATATTTTCATTCTTCCATAACCTCATTGCTCTGTTAAGCAACACCAAGCTTGCATTATGCTGAAACTTATGCACATAATTAGAGCTTTGGGAATTTGGAGGTATTTTATCAGTAATTAAAATGAAAGTGTTCAAGAGTAGGGATTTACTTTTTTTTTGCATTCTTAATTTAAAAACAAACAAACAAAAAAACCACAAAACCAAAGCCACCCCAAAAACATAAGTAAAAAATTGTATCTAGAAAGACTCCCCTGGGACCTGAGTTTTCCCCATGTCAGTCAGGCCCTCGTGCCTTCATTTCTGACCTTTCTTTGCATGGAAGGACACACAAGTGCTTCAGTTGCACTGCCAGAAAGGAGGCACCAAAAGGGAAAAAGGTTCCACATGAAACCAGGATAGCACTTGCAGTAAATACCTCACTCCACAAACACTCATAGTGGAATCAGGGCCATATTTCCTGGAGAAGAGAAGGGAAATGTCCCCCTTTAGAAGGGAATTAAAAGCTGCACTATGCATGTTTCACTGTGTTTAATTCCTGGCCCACCTGGGCAAACTGCTTTTGGGGCCAGCAGCTCCATGAAGTTCCCTGATGTGTGATAGGTTAAGGGAATTTTGGGAAAGGTGCTTTTTCTCATACAGTGCAGCATCTCCTGCTGTCTTTTGGAGCAGCAACTGGCTGATGATTTTAGTGTTTTGGCAGCAACAGAAATCCTGCCCTGGTTTTGGGTAATTCCTCTGGAAGGTGGCAAAACACATCCCTCCCTGGACAGCCCTCTACTACCCCTGCAGCAGCAGGCAAGAGAGGTCAGAGCAGCACAGAACCACACCTGGAGCTGAGTTTTCAGTAAAAATACTGAGTTTTCAGTAAAAAAGAGGTAGAACTAAGTAATTTGACTTGGCCAAATGAAATATTTCTAGTGCCATCCAGAACTGTGCACAATCTCCAGTAACGTTTGCGTTGTAAACCCAAATCTCTTGACTTTTAGTAAAAGCAATGTTGTCTGAATGTTGCTAGAATACTGACAGTGAAAAAATTCTTTGGAAAAACAGTGAGAAAACCTGGTGTAACTTAACAGCTTTTACTACAGGTGTGTTTAGTGCAGAGTGGAATAATGAACGTTGTCTCCAGTTTTAGCAATTGCCTCGTGCTGCAAGTGTGAACAACTCAGGAGGAATTGTAGGGAACTGCATCCCTGGAAGGAAAGTACCAAAGATAAAACCCCCATCAACAGCAGCAGTAGGTAAAAGTATTCCTAAGTGCTCGTGAACAAAGCACTTTTTAGGGAAAACTTCAAGCAAAGAGGGTTTACATCTTATCTATATTCATCCTTGGTTCCGATTGCTTGCAGTGTGCTCTGTCTCACAAAGGAGATCAGCTTTTGTGGGGACAGCTGGGACTGGGATGGCTTATTTTCAAGTCTCAAATGTCAATGACTAATGCTGATTTACATGCAGATTGCCTCTCAGCTTTATTTTATTTGGTTATTTATTTATTTCTCAGAAATGCTGTCATTTGCCTCTGAGGAAGAAATCAATGAGAGGGCAATAAGGATGGAATCTTATTGCCAATTCAGGAAAAAAAAATACAGACATAAAAAAGAGGATAAGAGGAGCATTTCAGCAAATGTATAACTGCTGGTAGTTTTTCCATTCAGGTGTTTGCCAGATGTCAGTCTGTGTGGGAAGAATGTATGTTCCTGTAGATCCAGAGCTGCTGTTGAGCTCAGGCTCTGTGTTTAGTCTCTGCTGTTTGAGTTTGCCTTTGAGTTCCTCATTGTTGGTATGAAACAAATCCCATACCATTAGCTCTGTTCCCTGACAGCCAAAAATGTGAAACCCTGTAGCTCTCACCATCTGGCTATGAGCAGCAAAGGTGTGGGGTTTTTTTTCGGTTGAAATCTCTTCTTTCCAGGGTGTTCCAAATTACAGCTCCATGCCTTATTGACAAAATTAATCTCTTGTAGCCTGCACATCTCCTGGATTCAGTGCTGTAATTTGGTTTTTTATTTTCCTCTTCTCTCCAGCCTCTCCCCATCACCTGCTCTCTGGAGCTGAATGCTCTGTGGAGGAGGAACCAGCTTTGCTCTGTATCTTTACAGTGACTTTGCAATCCTTTCTTCCACCCTGAAAAATGTTTATTGCCGGTGATTATTTATAATCAGAAAGAAACGATCCTAATATTTTTACAGATTTCTTGTTGGACTTGGCAAGTTAGCATTTGGGAAGATTCAGACCTACTAGCAATGAGAAAGCTGCAGGCACAGCCTTTGGAATTGAAATGTCACACACCACCAGATTTATTCTGCTTGGTAGTTTCCAAAGTACAATTGCAATGTCACCAGTCCATGCTCATGTTTAACCTCCACTGACTTCAACAAGAATTTTGTCCCCAAACTGTTGAGAAGTGGCAAACTGCAGGCCCAGAAGTAAATAGGTTCACATAAATATGGCACAAAAATTTTATGTAAATAGGTTTATATAAATAGGTTTGATGTTGGGAGATCTGGGCTCCGTTTTGGGGGTGCTGACAGGCTCCAGCTTTGGATGCAGCTGGTCCATGGAGGATGAGCAGACTCCTGCAAGGCTCAGCTCCACCTTGCTGAGCCCAGCCCTGGGAGAGTGTGGAATGGGGCTTAGAACAGGACAGTCACACTTGTGGTCACCCCAACAGAAAAAACTGGACATAAAACCCCTGGTTAAGCTGGGCTAAATGCTTATCTCTCAGGATTTATTGTAGTCACTTATTCTATGCCCTCATGAGGACTCAGGAGAGTCAAGGGATTTATAAATAAGGAGCTGGGACTAGCAGATAGAGTCACTATGACATAGCCCAGCTCTTGGGCATTTATAGCTGAACTGCATTGATTTTTATTCCTTTTATTTTTTTCAATTTGAGTGTCTAAGACACATGAAATGATCACAAATTGATGGTGACCCTGAAAATCACTTTCTAATTGTGATGAAAGTATCTTATTAAAGATTTATGTGGAGCAAGGAACCAGGTGACAGCTATTTCTGGTGCTGAGTGAATGCGCCTCAGAATATGTAAACATTACTGATGGGATGAATGTTCTTTCTTGAGAATTTTTAATGATTAGAGAATTTTCTTAATTATAGTCAGATATCTAACCACTAATTACTCTGCTAAAGTGTGTTCTGGTAGCAGGAGAAATGCAAAACAAATTTACTTACCTATTAAAATCTTTATGTGTCTATTACTGCCACCAGTCTGTGGCTCCTCAGAAATATAGACTCTTATTGATGGGATCCCAGATGCTAACTAGAATTTAATTTAGTTAAATGGTTTGTAATGCAGCTTGTATTTCTCCATGGATATACACCAACAGAACAAGATAAAACCATTACCAATTACTCAGGCTATTTTTTTTAACCTACTTGCACCCTTCCTTCTTGAATTGTAAATACAAAATATTTACAACGATTTATGTAAAATACTACTTTTTTTTTTCAGTCAGAAAATCTGCTGCCTGTGCTATAAAGTTGCTTTCAAGGCTGTCATTCCAGTTGCAACTGTCCAGCAGTTTATAAGACACTACATCTGGCTCTACTTATCTTTTTAGTAGATTACACTAAAGTGACTCCTTAAGGCTAAACCCTCTAATTTACTAAAACACATGAACATAAAATTACAGCTGTCTCACCAAGACTTTCATTGATTTGAACAGAACTGGGATTCATTTAAATGGTTCTAAAACTTAGATAAGCAAACTTCTTTCAAATCCATAGGAAAAAAAAAACCACAATAAAGTACCAAAAACACCCCCAACCTGCCAAGCAGCCCTAATTACTGGTTTATTGATTGGCCCATCAGTGCTTTATTCTTTATCTCTGTGTCTGGTGACAGGATCTCTCCCAGATCCCTTGGCTCCAGTGGCAGCTAGGTGTGCCTCCCACACTGAGGGCCCATCTTGTCAGGAAATAGGATGTTTCCTACACTTAAATCACAGTACAGCTCAATATTTTACATTGTGTAAGATTCACCCCTCTGAAGCTTAGCAGTCTAAAAATTAAAAGTGTAACTTCAGCTGAAGGCAGGGCAATCATTGACTCCAAAGTGCAAAAAGAACGTAGACGGAGACATTAAGACATATTAAATAGTTTTTATGCATCTAAAGTTAAGAGGTTGCTTCCTCCCTGGCAGGTTTTCTGCTATTAAATGACCCCACTCTGACTTTCTGCACACAGTTTGGAGTATTCTTGTGGTGGGGGGGAGTTCCCATCCTGGGACATTTCACTGCAAACACGAGCAGCTCAGTGGCTCTGTGGTGTTTCCAGGATTTAATGAATGCCTGGGGTTTTGTGTTGTCCACTGTGTGTCCCAAGGACTCTCCAGGTGACAACAACCAACAGCTTGGTGGGTTTTTTTTTGCATTTTCTGTGTTTCCAAGAGGAGGAATTTGGGGAGCTGTGCTCTCCTGTGCCCCATGGGGTTCTCACCCCCAGCTGGCAGAGCTCCTTCCCTCTCCTTGCCTTTGGGAAGGGGCATTTTCCCAGATCCTGCCCTTCCTTCCCTGCTCTTTTATCCTCAGCCCTGCTCCTCCCCAGATGTCACCTCCCATCCTTGAGAATTACATGGGAGTATCGTGCAGGAGATGTAGGAGCACCTCCTCTGGGGACTGCTGTCCATCTACACATCCTTGTTGCATGGAAGTGCCAAGAGTTTTACAGCAGACGTGGAACCCCCTCAGCATCCCAGATGCTAACTCACACAGGCACAGGGCTCAGGAGGAAACATGGAAAACAACATGGAAAGCATGGAGCAAGAGGGAAGGGAGTTTTCTCTGAAGGCTCAGTCAGGGGCTGTTCAATTACCTTCCCAGGAGCAAGGCCCCATTTTGCACTCTCATTACCCAGTTCTGTCGCCCAGCTCAGTGCAGCAAAGTGTTCAGGCTCTGCTGCTGCTGAATGTGAAGGAAAACACCAGAATCCAATTAAAAGTCCCCTCAGCATTATTAGAAAGAGCAGTTCCAGCAGTTTGCCTGGAAATGTGCTGCATTTCCCAGAGCCAGCCTTCTCCCTGCTGACAGGCCCTGTTTGCATTTCCAAACCATATCTGCCTCTGCAGTGAGCAGTTACAAATATGATGCAAGAATTCATGGAAAAAACCCTTTCCAGCTGATGTGATAAACAGCCCTAGATGATCAAAATCCATAACCAAGCCCTCTCTACTCTGACTTTTCCCTTGGGAGAGTGGGTATGAGAGCAGCACATGGCAGATGTTACTTTGCTTAATGCAGCGCTTCCCATCTCTCATACACTCTGCATGGCTGGCAGGTGCAGGAGTCTGCCTGCTGCTAATTCTTCCCTGTGTTTCCACTGATAGCCCTGGAAAGGGTTGGTTATTTCAATGAAAGGGGTTCAGAAGACATGTTTTGCACTGGGTGGTTGTAGCTTTGTGAGCTGCTGCAATGCCAGAAAGCAGAGTTTGTCCAAGGACTCCCAGCACTATTTGTTCCCCAAAGTTGAATTCTCCATCACCAGCATGGTCAGGTGTGCTTGCCATTCCATGGAAAGGGAAATCAGAGAAAAATGAAGAGTCAGGAAGATGTATTGTTGTGTTTTTTGCTCCCTGGACAGGAGGGCTTGGGGGAACAACTGCTGGGTTTGAGACAAGTCACCCTGCAGCCTTTCTTCAGCATTACCCACTGCCCATCCACCCTTTCCTCGCCTCAGCCATTGCTCTATCACCCTCCCAGAAGGAATTTCCTCCTAACACCTGATCTAAATCTTCCCTCCTTCAGTTTAAAGCCATTCCCTCTTGTCCTGTCACCCCACACCTTTGTCAGCCACTCCCTCTGCTGTGTGTGGGCCTGGGGGCTGTGGCAGCAGCTCTTTGAGCAAACACACCTGGTGTGTGCCACAGGAGCAGGATCTGGGCACACAGGGTCCCACCTCAGCCTGGGGCCTCCTCCCCTGCAGGGCTCCAAGGGAAAAGCTGAACTCCCACCTGGGCAGGAGAGACCTGTTCCTTTTGTGCCTCTCTCACTGGAGCTCCATTTTTCTCTCCTGTTGCTCCTGTCCATTTCCCCTTTGGCACTGGATGAAAGCTAAAATAGGAACCAAATGTTATTTTCAGACTAAGCCAGGTGCTGTGGGCCTGCCTGGCTGCCCATATCTTGTTGAAAATGCCGTGGAAGTGTTCAGGAGCAGGACTGGTAATCTTGCAATGGTACTTCAAGCACAGCTCCAGCAAAAAATGTTTGAGGATTTATTTGTTTACGTGTGCATTTAAGTGTTTTGCTGAACCAGGCCATTTTTTCGGTTTAGAACTTCTAGTTTTATTGTATTTCTGTAAGTAAATTTCAATAATTTCATTGATGTCTCTTCTGGACAGCTTGATGTGTTCTAAAATAGCCTTAAGGATTTTGGTCTAAAGTTTGCTGTCTACTTCAGAAGCATTTGAGAAAGCTACGGAGATAACAGAGAGAAAATGGCCCTAATAATTTGCTAAAGAGATGGTAACTTGTTGGCAGAAGGTGGTGCTGTTACCTGATATTGAAGCAGATAACTGACTCCCACGTCAGTGAACTCCTGCTAAACCAAGTCCCTGAGCAGCAAAGAGATTTTCTTTCCCCCTTCCCCAGCCACAGATGTGGTAGTGAACAGCTACAGATGAGCTTTCCTGGTCTCTGAGATACAATAATCTTCTTAATTAGAAGGCAGATGGCCATGCCATCATTCCTCCCTACACAGAGCAGAATATCAGGTGAACTTTGTTCTTTAGAGAAATAAATGCAGCCACACCGTGCTGTTCACATGCAGTGTCTGATTTCACTGGCACAGACATGTGGCCTGAATTTAACAAAAGCAAAAAATGATTGATATAAGGGACAGCTGAAAGATTTTAAAGTGGGCTGGATTTATTTTTTTTTTTCCATGAGCAGCACGATGTCACACTTGATAATATCAGATGCCAGGAGAGAAAATTTGAAAAATCCAAAGGGAGGTTTTGGTTGGGAAAAGCTCTTTTAAGTCCTGCCTGGAGCATTGATAAAATGGTTGGTACATGAGCTGACAGGTGATGCATAGCAGTGTGTTGGGTGCATGGAGCAATTCACAGGTGTAACAATAAATCACTCTTTGCCCTTCAGAATGATTTCAAGCCTCCAAAAATACCTAACATCTTTTAGAAAGGAAAGGATGAAATACAGCAAATGATAAAGTAGATAACGAGTTTCATTTCTGGAACTTCAGAATATATAGAGATAATAGTTTCAAGCTTTACATCATAAGAGTTAAAAACTTATTTTGTATTTAATAAAAGATTATTTTTCAGCTAATCTTATACATGTGGGACTTATGGAGATGCAGTAAGACAGAGGAGGAAATACAAATTGTTGTTGCTTGTTTTCTCACAAAATAGTTGATGGGCTAGAAATTGCTGAAGTGGAATGTTTTACCTACTTCTGGTTTAGAATACTCAGAAATTATTGGGATTTTACTCCACTTACAGTTCCTAATGTAGAAAATATTGGAACATGAGAAAGGCCGTTCCTGCAATAGCTCACTAGAAACTGGCGTCAGAAATTGCAATCTGTGTTCTAAATTATTTTGATAAATTTTCACATTTCACAAAGCAACTTGGAAAATTTAGATATAGATCCAACTTTTTATCCTGAAGAATAAATGGATGACTTTACTGTTATTTTCCCTCAGAACAAAACTCTAGTTTGGGGCCTTAAATGAAAACTTGCAAACACAGAACTCCAGACCTTCAATTCTCGCTTGCCAATGGGGGAGAAAAAATATCAGCCTAATGGTGGCACAATCTAGCCCTGTAAATAACATCCACTCAGGTCCTGCTCCTCCAGAAGAATGTTATATTTCAGCTATGATCATCTGCTTTCCCATATTTTGTGTGTGTGAGTTGCTGGAAAGCAACCCTTTCCCACAACTAATTGTATTTGCTAATTACCTGTGAAAAAGCAATTATCTGCAACTGATATAACTCTTTGGAAAGGCTCTTTTAATTGGCAAAGATGAGGGAAGATGCTCTTCTGTGGGTGCTGTTTTCAGAAGAATCTGCCCAAATATTGTACCTGATGTATCACATTAGACACATCAGGTTGGGTTGCATCAGCAATGTTGCATTACATCACATCACCCAGGTAATGTGCTGTGACAGACTTGCAATGCAACGTGTCAGCTGGAAAATGGGGAAAGATGTGATTTCCTGAGCAAAATGCTTCTTAAGCTTTATGGTATTTTCTCCTCCTCTAGCTAAACAAGCGGCTTTTTGTGTGCTGTGGTATCTCCTAAAAGACTCAGTTGCCTGGTGAAGAATTCTGGGCATTTTCTGTTTCCTGCCTCTCCATTGACTATTAACAGGTCTAAAATTAAAGATATTTTTTACTATTTACACTTCCATAGCCAGATTATAATATATTTGTTCCCCAAACTTTCAGTAAACCAAAAAGCACTTTCTAGGAGGAATGTTCTTGCCATGTGTGCAGCTCTGTTCAGGGACTGAGCTTTTACCTTGGCTTGTGGAACGTCAGCATTCCTCTTGTGGGGACTGCTGAAGGGTGAGTTCTGCACTAGTGTGTCACCATAGGACATGAAATAAATGACACACACATGCTGAAATGTTTAGGGTAAAAAGAGGGTAGTTTATTTTTGAATTCTAATATTTATAGACTTTTAAAAGTGACTATGGACTGGAGGATGAAATTGTTACTTTTTAGCTACACTGGTTAAATTAACAGTCTATTACATTTTTCTTCTTCTAGAAAAGAATGCAAACCAATCATTATTTGCACGAAAAGTGCGTGAGAAACTCCATTACAAAAATGTAAACATCAGAAAGTTTGGAAGAGCTTAGAAGAACAGGGTGACACAAGTGAGGCTCAGAATCCCAGTCCTGAGAGACAAAGTGTGGCTGCATTCAGGTGCACTCAGGGGTGCAGGGAGAAGGGGATTTTCTAATGCAAGCCTCATTTATGGTGCACAGCTCCTGCAAGGGTGGCACTGAAGGACCTTGCTGTGCCTCCCTTCATGGCTGACCCACCCCACAGGG
>NW_005054319.1:3392204-3422732 GCF_000277835.1 Geospiza fortis | reverse complement strand
TGCTGTGGCAAAGGTGTTTTTCCAGCCCTGAGTAAAGATGACTTGGCTTGCCCAGGGGAGGGGACAGAGCAGTGGTCACTGTGGTCACCTGGAGTGGTTTGTGCCCAGCCAACATCTCCAAACCCACTCTGGCCACCTGCACCTGCTCTACAAATGAGTTTCTAGTCAAATTTAGTTGGGTGTCTTTGACAGAAGACTTGGTGATGACTCAGAGCAGAGCAGAGAAGCTGGAAGAAGGTGCACTTCAGGTGGAGCTGTGGAGGAAGGGGATGTAGAGAGGAAACTGGAGTGCAGATGAAGGAGAAAAACACAAAGATGTCAAGCTCTTTAGAAAAGGATGAGCCATGAAATCCATGCAAAAGCAAAAATCAAAATATTTTTAGTGTGTTTTCATAATCTGCATTGTCAGCAATAATGAATTGTAACAGTTGGCTTCCTTTTCTAGTTATTTCTTTTTGAAATTGTCCACTTTTTTATGAGCTATTCAGCATTGTCTGATATTGAGAATCCTTTCAGGTATACATTATGCTTCAGTGGAACACCAAAACCAATCAACAGAGAATTTCTGAAGAGGGAAGTGCTATACAATAATGATGAACATATTGTTCTCAAGCTGTGGAGGTTAACAGCCTCAAATTGCTTAGCTATTTGTACATATTGAAATAAGAAGAATTTATATGTTTGCTCTCATTTCAGTGTGCTCTTGTGATTCATTACATTGGCACTTCAGAGTTCAGAACAGTCACTTGTCTCCTGCAAAACAGCACCCTTAACTCTTAACTCTGTTACTCTTTGGCTGCTCATTATTGTCCCAATTCTTTCTTTTTTATTGCTGCACAAATACACTTTGGTTTCACAGTACCTTGTGTCTAATGCTGATTTCTGTAGTGTTCATTGTAGGAAGGATCAGGGCCCTGGTGTACTCAGAAAGAAATCAGCTAAGTAAATCTATAGTAGCTTTGTAGTAGCTGTTTAAACAATGTCTTGGACCATTAAAACTAAAACAAACAAAAAAAAAGTAAAAAAAAAATTGATTTTGTACCTATGGATACCTTTCATTCTTGTTCAATAGGGTTTTTAATGAAATGGCAACAGACATGTAGAAAGCATTAACTTACCTTTCTGTTTCCTTGGTTTATAGGGACAATACAGTAATTTTCCAGTCTATCCTGGGTAAGGGAAGGAGCATAATTACTAAGAAATGAATTGTGAGTTGAAAGTCTCTAATCTTTGCCTACCAACCCACACTCTTCCTTGCTATCTCAGCAGGTATTGAGGAAAGGCATTCAGGTGCCTAACGGTGAAAATAGGTTCACAATGTTTTTTGCTTTGTTTTTGTTGCTCATTTGGGTGGTTTTTTGGTGTGTTTTGTTGTTGTTTTCTCCCCAGAACTGAACAGGAGACCTCTCCAGCCCTCTGCAAAACTGCTTTATGCCCTGTTGTACCCATAAACTCCTCCAGTACTTCTATTTCAGTTTCAATCAAACCCTGGCTCAAACCAGGGCTATGGGGCCACCCCACATCCCCAGCTGAGTGTTTGGGTGTAGATATCCATGCTGGAGCCAAGTACTTCTCCTCTGTCAGAGATGAAATGCATCCTGAAGTGCCTGTTTGGTCTCTGTGGCCTGTATGAGCACCCCTTTGGGACAAGCACAGAAAGGGATATTTCCAGTCTGATGGCCATATTTGCTCAGGAGAACTTTACTTTACAAGGGTCAGACTTAGTGTTTCTGTCACTTCTTTTCATCAAAAGGAGAAGTTATTTTAGTTATTTTCTATCTATCATAGGTATGTCATTCAAATCAATAGCAAACACTCTAATCTTATCTTTTAACCAAGTATTAGCCATGTTTTCTATTTACAAGCTGACATTAACTCACACTAACCTTTTTTCTGCATACAGGACTCCTTTTCTTTATATCTGTTATTAATTCTGCCTTTTATGTCCAAACCAGGTACAGCAGCACAATTAACTGCTTTACTTAACATGCAAGTTTATAAGAGATCTCCATGATACCACTGACATGAAGAAAATAATGGGGTTAAACTGGCTCTCGTTACAAGCTGATCTCTCTACAGTCTTTGGTTGGTAGGACTGGCAGCAGACGTGTATTGCAGAATTCAAATTAAAATTATGAGATCCATTGCTACATAATGGTGAGATCAGACAAGAATGGGAGAATCCACACAAGTCTTTAATCTCCATCAAGACAAGAGATTGTTTCTGCTTTGTTCTGTAGTTTAAAATAAATCCTTAATGACGCTGTCATCATCCCGTTTTGTGGTCTTCATTTCCTCCTGATTATAAATAAGAATCAGGTTTCCCTTTAGCAGGACTGGGAGGCAGGGGAGTTCAAACTCTTCTGTTCACAGGCAGCAAGAACTGCTTTTCCCACTGCAGTGTTTCAGATCTCCAGCTCCCTGGACTGAGGCTGCTTTGATGGTGAGTTCATAAAGACACAGAGTGCTCAGGGGTTGTGTCCCATTAGGCAGAAATGTTCCATGATTAGGCAGAGGGAGAAATCCCCCCATGGCTCTGCAATCAGGGAACAGGCCGGGGGTAGGTGTTGGTTAAGTGAATGGTGACCTTCCCCTGCCCAGCAAAACATCTTTGTCAAAGTGGAGCTGGTAAACAGGTAAGTGAGCTAATTCTGGGCTTCACTCTGTGAAGAGCAGGAGTTTAACACGATTCTGGAAGTAGTGGCAGTGGCTGAGACCACAAGTGACTAATGCATGAGTCAGGTTTCTACAGAAGCTGTGAGGTGAAGGTAATGCTCAGTTCTGCTTAGATTTATGAAGGCTGTGATCAGCAGGTATGCCAAAATGGAGAGATGAGTTTCAAAAAGCTGGAGAATAAGGCTGGATTCCAGGGCTGCAGGGCAGATACCATATCTGAGTGAGACTTGTAATAGCAATGCCGAGGACATGACAGAAAAAAACACTTGAACCACCCACTCCTCTTCAGGAAGATTTCTGCTTTTGAAACTCGGTGTAATAGGCACCCAGGCAAGTACTGAAAGAATTCACCACATGGAATAGCTGCTGAAGAAGCTGCAAGAAATCACCTTTAAAGAAGCAATACTGAAACTAGCAGCGAGATCTCTGGGTGGGGGAAGCAGGATGGAGAGATTAGAGAAAATGAAAAGTTTCCACCTGCTTTGTAAATATTAATGTGAAGAGCTCAGCACAGCAGTGTCTTGTGAGCACCTTCTTCAGCACCCTCTTTTCAGTAGGTTGCTGGAGATTTGCATTGCTAATGTGCTTGTATGGAAGTTCTCCCAGGGAAAAGAGGCAGATGTAATCTTCCAGGGCAAGGCACAAGGTGTGTGAGTAATTTTACCTCTGCATCCTAAACTGTGTGTATGCACTGGATATAAAGCCTTGGGGTTTCTGGATGGAAAACACGTGAACTTAGCATTCATTAAGGAGAGCTGGTTTCTAACCACTGTATCCTCAATAAGTAGCACATCAGTAGGAGGGCAAAATAACAATTGCTCTAGGCTTGGAGAAGCTTTTGCATTACTGCTACTCCAATTATTTCCTTTTTTACCCATGTTCAGCAGTCTCTCGCCTCTGTAATTACCACACTGAACACTTCAGCTATTAGATACAGCTACTAGACTTTTAACAAGACATCATTGCACTGGCTATCTTACAATTTAGCAATGTCTTTGAGACCAGTGTACCAGACTCACAGACCTGGGTATGGACTCATGCATATAAAAGCTGGCTGCAGCCAGAGATTTTGCTAAGAAACAGAAAAGAAGCCAAGGATAGAGCTGCAGAATGTGGAAGCTGATGTACACCATGGCCCTGGTTTGAATATTCTAGTTAAAAGTTCTTTTTAATATCTGTATTGAGCAAATTTTTCCTTTCATTGAGAAATGGTGGCTGAGGATGAGAATGACCAAATTCGAAAGCAAGTGGAAAGCCTGAAAGCCTCTGAGATTTTATGGGATGTCAGATGTGAGGGCAGCTGTGTATCAGCTGTCCTTAAACACTTAAGGGAAGGGGAAAGACAGGTTGAGAAGGTTTGCCTTTGCCCAGCCTTCCCTCTGTGTGGCAATTTATTTCCTGTGCTCTGTGCTCTTGTGATGGTGCAGAATGCTAAAAAGAGGTAATTTTTTTTTGTACACTCAGGCAAGGAGGAGCATGGTGGGCCAGGTTACCTGATTAGCTGGTGGGTTTTCTGTGCTAACCCCAGGTGGCCAGGCAGAGCAGGCATTTAAAAACTCATCCATCTCTTGTCTTACTGTCTTTGAATTTGCATAATTAAAAGTGAATTACTTGCTGTATTTTTAATATATGCAGTGAAACTGCATGAAAAGCTGAAAAATTACAGCAATCCAGTAATTCATGTCATGTCCCATTCGGAATTACAGCTTTCCAGCCCCAGCTCAAACACCAAGGATTTCCTGCCACCATAAAGCTGTAATTGCTGAATTAATAACAGCAGGTTTTGAAGAGTGACTGCACAGACTCTCTGACCCAGGTAATAGAAATACTCATGTTAAAGTGAATTTGATACATGTGACTTAATCCATTTCATATTAGGCTCAAGTAGTGAAAATCATTGCTGTCTCTGCCACAGGATGTTATGAGAGCCACAGAAAGGTGTTTAGCTTAAGGCAGCTGTGTTGCTAGGCCAGTGGGGACTAGAAATCAAATTTCAGGGACAAGCCAGGCTAGTTGTCCTTCTACCAGGGAACCTGAACCCCAAATCTGTTCATCTGCTCAGCACTTCTGGGAGGTGGAATTCTCCACCCAGCTGCAAAAGCATGGAGAACAGGATGCAAAGGTAGATGGTGAAAGGCTTCTGGTAATGTTTCATTACTCCAGGATTTTATTATCAACTGCTAAAAAACCCCCAACTTCCTCCTCACCTTCCAGTTTGGAAACAAATTCTGCAGCTGCTGCTCTTTGCAAAATGTGCTGTCTGCTGTCTCTCACAGCAGGACTGGGGTGAAGGGACTGATGTATCCAAATGATGATTAAAAGTTAACTGAAATGGCATGATCTGAATGAAAGGTTTCTTTTCCCCCCCTTTGCTCCTTGTTGCTGTGGTCTGGGTTTCTTAAGGGTTCCTTAGGTATTGGAGGAAGCTGGTGATCAATTTGCTGTGAATCCCTCAGGCTGAGACCCTGATGCAGCAGCCATTTGAACCTAAATGGCTTTACATTTATTTCCGTAGGTTTTGTGATTCTTGGTCACTGCTATAATGTGATTCAAGCTGTTAGAGATCAATTGGCCCATGTCAAAGGATCTGCTTGCAGCATGGGATTGATTTAGTGATTATTCATGTTGCAATGTTCAGCTGCAGCAAAAGACAAGATGTATGAGCAATCAGAAACTGAACTTCTCTGCTCAGGATAATGTCCTGTGCTGGGGATCTCTGAAACAGCCTCATTGAGATTGTATGGACATTGTGGATAAAGTGAACTGGCAGTTTCCAGGGCTGGCAATCTGGTTCCTTTCGTAAGAATTACCATCATTAATTAAAATCTCTTTTTCTGTCTAATTATTTCAGCTCTAATTCTCTTGCAGGTTCATAAATAGTAACATTTCATTGTCCTGGAAAAAAGTTCATTTTTCTCCTTTTCATTCTCTTTGTCACTGCCCTCAATTCTCTGCCCTCTCATGGCTTAAGGTAATTAAACTTCCACAGTCTGGTCACCTCTCTGAAATATTTAAATATAATCAAAGACATTTTCCTGTTTCTTTTTTGGGCAAAACTCCATGAGAGTCTTGAACAAAAAGGGTTTGCTTTCACCTTCTGCAAATAGCAGGAGATGAGGGGCCAGGGATCCCAGGTTCTTTCCCCTCTGGTTCACCATTACCCAGAGCCTGTGCTACAATTCTAAGGGCAAACATTTCAAGCCTTATGGCTTGTAGGGATTGTGAAAGGTATTTAACCTGATCTTTGCAATTGCCTCCTTGCCATTTAACACTGAGATTACAGCATTTACTGCTGGATGTTGATAATTCCCTCGGCTGAACTTTTGCATCCAGCAAAAACGATTTTTGCAGAATGTTCCTGTGGAAGATATTTACTGAAATTTGTACATGCATGAATGCATACATGCAGAGTAGCTTGGGCTCACTCATGTTAATGGAGAGGAGAAAAATCTCCCCAAAGGCAGGTATGTGCAGCACTATTACCCAAAAGACCTGAGGATTTTGAAAGAAAATCAGCATAAACAGTGGTGTTAAGGCAGAAGATCCTGCTTTGGGCAGCTTGAGGTTGAATCTTTCCAGGCTGTCAGCAAGGGGATGGTTTTTATCAGTTCACTATGAAATCAGCCCTTCCTGTGGATGTTTAGCTTGCTCGGCTGATGTTTTCTTGAGTTTTTCTTTATGAAGTGTCGAGTTTTGGTATAGGAAAATATCAAGTGCAGCTAAAGGTCAAAGTAAATCATGAATGAAATTCCACAAGCTGGTATTCAGGAAAGAACAAAAAGTGATGTCAGAGACTAATTCTAATTTACATAAATGCTCTCCCTAGATCAGAGGCCATCCATGCCCTCCAGAGGAACTCCTGTGCTTCCTTCTTGGAGATGCAGGTCTGCCAGCCAAGACAAGAGGTTTAGAACATGACTGGGATGTCCACTAAGTCCACCATTGAAACAGAAAGTGGTACCTGAATCATTGCAATGATTTGGAAAGCTTTTCTGAATGCTTTTATTTTAAGAAAAGAAAAAAAATCCGATGTCTTCCCCCAAAACCACAGAGATGCCAGTGCCACGAGGTACCTGTGGAGGTTTTAGCAGCAGCTTGGCTGACACCAGAGAACAAGCAGGAGACAAAGATTGCTGCTCCAGCTGGTTTTTTGTGAGGTTACATGATGAGGGAAGAGAAAAATCAGGGTCTATTGCCTGTTTTAAGCACAGAGGAGAAGTTCCATCTGTGGAACAGCTCACAGGCTGGGAGGGTCTGTCAGACCTGCCCTCCTGGCCAGGAGTTCATGCCAGAATTGAATTCCTGCTTGGTCCAGAGTGCAGAGTCTTTGTGGTTTCACAGTCTGTGCAGTTTTGGTCATTTTTGGGATGTTTACAAGCAGGACTTTCAGTAGCAACACATTTAATGGCTGTGAGGCCCTGAATCAATGGTGTCTATCAAAGCAGCTGAATTCTGCTCAGAAGCAATTAGTTCTGTGAGCTGCAAAGACAACAGGATTTCCAGAGCCCGTGTCCTGCATTTATCTGTGGATAAATGGAGAGCTCATTTGTCTGCTTACCAAGGTGCCCATTTCACAAAATTTGTAGGAATGTTAATACCTTGACTACACACACTTGTACTTATTCAGAGAGGCTTTGTGATCACATAAAACTTAAGAAAGCATAAAAGGAATCAGTTTTCTTGGATATTTGCAGTGCTGGCTGTATCAGAGAGAAGTGGCAGAACTGGAGGGAAGGAAAAATGCATGTCCACAGATCACAGAGGGAAAAAGTGGGTGTTTTGAAATACTTTGATGGTAACACGAATGTTGTCTCCTCTCCAGTGTCGGGGCTTTTGAAAGCTCACTAGGCAGCAAAATGAAATGTTTTACGGTTTTGTCAAGCACAGCACAGCCATTGATATTATACTTGCAATTTCATGACCTGGTAAACAGATACCTTTGTGCTTAAGGGTCTACATGCCAGCGGTGTAGAAAACTGATGATTATGCTGCTTTGTGAAATAGGAGCTTCTTCATGAGGAATATATCACACTTGAAGCAGCATCACTTGATATTTGCCCTTGTAAAGCATGACCTTGTGACCAGTGCTTGCAGTGAGATAAAGAGTGAAGGGAGCTGGTGGGACAGCTGGGCTGGAGATATGTTTATCTCCTGCAGCATGGGCTGTATAGAATATGTGCTGCCTCTTTGAGCGCAGTGATTCAGCACCACATGCCACTATTGGATTCTTGTCTTGGTCCAGTGTACAAACTTTGTGGGGCTCAATACAATTTCAGCCAAAGCCTGGCATTTTTCTATAAGAAAGACTTTCAGGAGCAGCCCTCTTTGTGCTGTTGGCCCTGAAATGATGGTGTCTGTCAAAGCAGTGGATGAGTTTTCTTGATGGCTGCGTCAAACCACCTGCAAGTGCTGTAGATCTGGTGTAGCTAATTTTACCAATTAATGAGAGATAGGAGAACATGGCTGTGGGAGAAGGGAGCCCCTGGCTGTGAGTTCCCACAGAAATCCTTTTGCTTTCAGCAGGGAATGGTAGCTCTCTGCTATTCTCACAGTGTCTTATCTAATGTGTTATTGACGCCATTGCATTTGCTTTCAAACACAGTCATTAGAACATTTAATTTGCAGCAGCTGTAATTTATATTTGTAATTTTGTCTAAGATCAATAAAGGAAACTGAAGAGATTTATAGTCCCAGTTTCAACTAAGATAAATTGAAACAGACTCTGTTTCCCTGAAAAGCTTTATTTAACCAGCATTTTAAAAGAACAAAATGAATTAGATGAGATATTTGCATGCAAGCATGGGTAAATAATCCCTTGTGTCTGGAAGAAATATTGGAAAGGGTGAACATGGTCAGTGTGTTCTTCTCTGAAATACAAATAAACTCCTGGGAAATGTTACCTTAGTGGAGGATCTAATGGGAGTCAAGGAAGCATTTCAAAATGCTTCTTAGCAGCAGCAGTCAATAAATATTCTTGAGATCTGTTGTATTAATACTGCATAATAAGCCTGTAGCTGCATGTTTTAAATACTGTCAGGATCAGTCTGGGAGTGGAAAGTGAGACCCTGAAAGCACAGCTCTGCCTTATTTTACAGCAATCCTTGAACAGGGATTGCAGAAATGTGTTAATAATTTTTGAAAAGTCTGTATTCGTTTATGAAATATTCATGTCCCAAGCACTGCCTCATGCCTGGGAAGAGGTGCCTCTCCCATACAGCCATTAGCTGGGGGATTATGCTGAGCAGAAGAGATGTGAGCAGTGTCAGGCCAGCTCAGGGCTGTGGTAGCTTCAAGAAGAGTCTGACAGAGGGAAGGCAGAAATTCCTAATGAACCTTTCTCCTTCGGCACAGGACAGGATTCTGGAGCAGTGCCTGAGAGATCTGAGGGCTGGGACTGAGGGATATCCCTGCATCTGCCCAGGACAGGGCACAGTTCAGCAGCTGGTGGCTGTGCTCATCCCTTTGGCTCTGAAGCCTTTTAAATGTGCCCTGGGGGGAGGCAGTATATGCCTTCTCCACCCTCTGTTAATTTGGTTTATTTCTAATCCAGCTGCTTCTTGCCAATAGACTGCTGGTAGTGCTGTGCCAGGGCACGTGTTCCTCTACTCTGCCATGGAGCCAGGCTTGAAATTTCTGCTCTTTTGCGGAAAGCTTCACTTCATACTGTCATGTGATCACATCATAATGAAGGAAAAGACAATCTGTGGCATGGAGGAGAAAGTTCCACAGTAAGACCTTGGCTTCCTCCACCAGGCAGTTTTTCTTTGTTTTTTTTTTTTTTTTTTGGGGGGGGGGGTTGGGGGGTTTTTTTTCGGCAAGTTTTTTAATTTTTTGGGGGTTTTTTTTGGTTTTTTTGGTATAAGTTTTTCAATATTATGGTGACTTAGAGTTTTGCCAAACTGCTGCATCCTTCCTGTGCTTCATTCATATGCCCTGAGCTCTCACGTGTCTCAGAGCTCCTGGATGTGTGGTGCTCACTGAGTAGCTCACCTTTCCCTTTCCCCATCAAGCTCACCTTTCCCTTTCCCCATCAGTCTGGAAAGATGCTTTACCAGCTGACACATTCTGCAGGCATTTATCCCTGAGGGGAGCAATCCAGGCTGGGAAGAGGTGAAACTAATCTGTGCTATTCTTAGGTTGCTAAAGTGGGTGAGAGTAGAAGAGAAAAGATCCCCATTTTCCGCACTTCCACTTGTCTCCTCCCATAAAGGTTACAGAGAAAGCCAGAGAAGGACCTGCCCCATCTGTGTGTGTGTGCTGCACTTCATAAGCAGGATTTGTCTTTAAATGCTGACTGCAAAGGCAGCTCCACACTGTTCTCCTTTCTGTTCTTGGGGCTGGTTGTTTGCATTCAATTAATTTAATATGTTTTTGATAGTGCGGCGCTGCCATCTCTACAGTACCTTGTAAACAGCAATTTTTGCTGTAAGCAGTGAGCCAGCACCCTGTGTCTAGTCATCCCAGGGGTGGAATGTCACCATTATGATCCTGGACTAATGTCTGAACTGCAACAAAGGGTGCTGTAGGGGCCATGAGATTGCACAATGCAAAATTATTTCTATTCTTATAACTGCTGTTAGTAATAGTTGTACACGTATTAGGAGAATTACTAAATATGTTATCAAGGGATTATGGCGCCAGGGCCAGAAGAGAGACAGAGAATCTATGGAGGAGGACAGACCTTCTTCTGCAAATGAATAGCACAGAAGCAAGTGTGTCAAGGGAAAAAGAAGCTGAGAGTCAAGGCTCAGCATCACATGGTGAATTTAATAGAAGAACTGAGTGGTAGCCTGTAATCTTGGACCACTGCTAGGCTTACATCATTATCCTGTTCCTCCAAACAAAGCTGTGGCGCACTGAAGCCCCAGGTGCTTTGTTTATTGTGTGCAATCAGTTCAACTTGTCATTTCACCTACACTTTCTATTACCCAGTGTTTTCCTTAGAAGCTTCTAACAAACAATTCAGGTGAAAGATTTCTTGAAATGAATAGCTATTTGTGAGTCAGTGCATGGTATTGGATTTCACCTGCCGTGGGTTTCGGAAGAGAGACATGTAGGAGGAACAATAGATAGATTTAAGTGTCTGGTGGGTTAGTTTGAGGACTTGCCAGTCCCATGTAATGGCCCTGTGTCTTGTCAGCCTGCTCTGGGCTCCAGCTGGTAGGGCTAAAGCCTGCATGGAGGGAGGGTGGTCTGTGCTCTTATCTCCACTACAGAGATTGGGGGAGTGGATTACCTTCCAGTATTTATGGTTGTCTGTCCTCAGTATCTGTGCTCTCCCGTGTGGGAGTGCAAGGAGGGATGGCCAGCCTGAACTGCAACAGGAGGGATCTTCTGCTGAGGAGGGGTTGTTTCTACAAGGAGGTTCTTCTACCAAGATTCAGAAGAGAAGCTTTAATCCACACTGCAGCGCAGCCAAAGCCTCTGCAGTGTCTTCTCCACTGCATTGCACCTCTGAATTGGGGGGCTGTGGGATGAGTAGGGTTGAGGAAAACATCCCCAAATTTAACACCTCACTAAGATGAGGTTCTTCCTAAGAGCTTTCACTGGTGGTTGAACACTGGGCTGACCTGAGGCTTGGAGCCCACCAGTTCAGCTCTCCCAAGAGCAGTGCTGGGAGTCATGGCTGCAGTCCAGAGCCTGGAATCCCTCCGCACTTTCACACATCTCTCCAGTGGGCAGGGTGGGATGGGGAGAGCAGAGATCCATCCCCATGCCTGGGGTCCCTGGGGTGCACAAATGAGAGAAAGGGATGTTTAAGAGATGTGTGCCATTCAGCCAGCATTTCAAGTTGCTACATAATAGGCAGCACTGTGAAGCTCCTCCAGGGAGAAAGCTTCTGGTGGTAGCTCTCTCTGTGCTTCCCTGCTGTGAGTCATTGTGAACTCCAGTTCACAGGAATTGGTACCAAGGAAAAAGCAGTGAGATAATAACCTTGAAAATTCAGAGGAGAGAAGGAGTGGGGGGGGAGGGAGGGAAAAATTTATTCCCTGGAAATTCAGAACTGCTCACCCTAAAAGCATTCTGTAAATCATGGAATCAGGCTTCACAGTGATCTGCCTTTATCAAAGGCATCATCCTCTGAGGGCGGAGAGACGTGTGCTTTGGGATTTGGGGATTTAAGCACTGTCCATATGGTGTCACACAGCCTAAGCCAGTGGCTGGTATGCTGCCAGTTTGCAAACCAACTCATCAAGGCAATGAAAAGGTTTTTAAATCTTATGCTTGCAATTATGAGGAACAATAGTTTGTAGTGCCTCGGGAGAAATAGTGTGCTGTGATTGCCTTTCTCTAAGCATGCAGGCCTCTGGTGTTAAGAACACTAACATCTATTCAAGCATGTTTTACCTTTCTAACAGCCATAGACAATGCCATGTTGTGTGGGAATTTAGCGGTGTTTGCTAGCTGCTGGGCCTTCTTTTCTCAGAGATAAACATGCATTGTGTTATTAAGAAAGAACCTTCAAGTTGCTGTTCTGATTTATATTCCCTTCTACATTGGTGCATGCATTTATTGTTTGTTAAGGGCTGACAGCCCTGGAAACCTAAGCTCTCTATTTATCCACAGAGTGAAATTCCTCTCTCTGCAGAGGGGATGCCAAAGGCACTAATTGTCAATGATGCTGTTGTGCACACCAAAAAATCCTCTCCCCATTTTCCAGCCAGAATAATTTTGCCATGTGAGGGAGAGCTCCTGAAATGAAAGCTGATTTGGAGAGTATGTCTGACAAAAACAATGGGGCTGCAGCTTGGGAATGCAGGCAAGCCCAGGAGAAGGTGAGGAAAAGCATGCTGTGCTGTCAGGTAGGAGATTGGTCCACATGATTCACCTCTCCTATCTTTACACAGTCAAAAATGATGATGAAACTATTGCTGTTATTCCAGGGACACAAAGAAAGAGGGAGAGGGAGATTTTGTAGCAGTAAAAATGCTTTTCTCACCTTGCACGTTGATTTTAAATGTGGTCTTGACATATGACTGCATCACAGCTTGCAAAAATGAGAATTCAGAGAAGCAACTGACTGTTACTGCCAGCCTATAAAGAATAATGTTGAAAGGATTTTTTATTTACTCCTTTCCTTCTGTAAAAAGAAGGTGATGCTAGGGAGAAAAACTAAATTTAACAAAAAGCTGAAGTTTTATCTCCTCTGTTGCATTCCTTTAACAAAGTAGGCTGCATCTTCCAGCCTTAGAAATCTCTGAAATCCCAGAGAGCAGGAAGCTCCCATTTCATCTCAGGAAAGATGGTAGCTTTGCCCCAGTGTTTATTTTCCAGGGCATATACTTCAGGAACATAAAAGCAAATTTATTTTAATTATATCAATTTATGTTCATTAAAAAGTCTTCTCCATAACTAACCCTGGTATTGAATTGCTTTGTGTCTCTTCCTAATTCACTCACACAATGTTTATTCAATTTAATTGACAGTTAGGCTGAATTTATGGGACTATAATTCACACTTCTGGTGAAAGGAAAAAACAACGTGGAACTATATTATTTGCTGCAAAAGTGAAGTAGGGAGATTCATCAGAGCAAACTGTATGTACAATTTTAATAGTTTCCTTCATCAGGATCTCTTAATAGGGTTTCCTTTGCAATTACTTTAGGCCATTTGAAGCTGCTTATTGTGAGACGTTGCCAAACAATACTGAAATAAATTGAAATATTAGAGGAGTTTTTAAGAGTAATCTGTTCACTTCTTTCTTTTTTTGATACCTTTTTCTCTGGAATAAAAATGCTGAATTTCTAAAAATCTCCATTTGCTGGAGAGCCTGTCTGGGTCACAAGTAAGGAAGGTGCCTCCAGCCAAACTGTTGGTAATTCTTGCTTAGCTTTTCTTGGCATGGATCTGTGGAAAAATCTTCAGATAACTTGATATCAAAGGGCAAAATCCCCCACCCTTCCTGCTGGGAGAGGGTTTGGTGTGTGAAGGGGGCACATCCAAGGGGAGGGTGGCTTTGCCAGACCCCACATCACAGAGTTCCTCTGAGAAACCCCAGAGGCTGAAATCAGAGTCCCAAAGTGGGTCTGGCCTTTCCAAGGGGTGAGCAACCAACTGCAGCCACGTCCTGGCAGTCTGGGGGCTTTTGTGCAGAGGGGATTTCTGTGGGAAGTGAATTCCAATCAGGACTGAAGCGGCATCTCCCACATGGCCCAGGTGCCTGTGGGGAAGCAGTCTGTGTTTAAGGAATTGCTCTGTTGCCAGCTGAGTACAGCACCCTTGAAATAACAAGGTTTTTTCCTTGTGCTCTAATAAATAAAGGTAATATGATGCTAAGAATTAATAAGTGGAGTTTATTTGTCCAGGCAATCACCCTTCAGTATAAAAATCAAAGGCACCGATGAACTGTGGCCTCACTGTGTGAAGATTTTACAATATCATGATTACTATCAGATCTCAATACCTTCCAGTAATGTGTAAGTAGCATCAACAATTGCTATCACACAATTTCATTGGGCTTTCAGATAAGTATCTAGAAGTAGAACCAGGTTTTAGAGGTATAAAGAATGCAATTACCATTTTAATATCTCTGCACAGGGAACAGGAAGATTAATTTTTGTAGGTCTATTTTTGAGATTTTTTTCACAGGTTGGGAGAGATATGTAAAAAGCTGGCAACAATACACTAGAAATAAATTAAGTGCTGCTGATAGCTAATTAAAGCAACACAACTAGATAGCAGAATTACTGGGGAAAAAAAAATCTCTTGTGCCTTAAAATCAGGCAGTACTTGTGATTGGGTTTTCAAGAAGAAAGAGGAGAAATTTTGATATTGTTGACTCTTGTTTCTTAATTAATTGTAAGCCAACATTTTCAAAGCAGGGCTGTCTCTCAGAAGTCCAGAAACTGAAAAAAAAAAAAAAAAAAAAAAAAGTCTTTCTTCCCCTTTAGGCTTCATTTATTGTTATAACACTTGTGGGTGTATTTATTGTTACCTGCTAATTCCTGTGTTGTAGTATGTGGATACAGTGTATTTCACAGCTTAATTTTGGGCTCATTCACTGCTTCCTGACAAAGCTTTTAGAGTTGGTCCAACAGAAAATGCACTCAGTTTCTAAACAGTGTGGATGCATGGCTACTTTATTGAGATCCAGTTTAAGAAAAGAGGTGGAAGCTGCCAAACCTACCAGAGAGCTGGACTTCTTCTGGGGAGAAGCAGGAGTTTTTTGGCACAGAATCAGCAGGAGATTTCCTGGGAGCTTCTGGTGACCTTCGGTGTCCCTTCAAAACTCCACCTGACCTGAGCAGCGGTAGCTGAGCCACGTCTGGGGGGCACGGGGGGGACAATGTATGGCCCAAATCAAGATGGACTTGGTAGCTGTGACTGGGATGATGTCCCTGCAGTGAGCTGGTGTCCCTGGTGCCAGCTGTGACTGGGATGATGTCCCTGGTGCCAGCTGTGACTGGGATGATGTCCCTGCAGTGAGCTGGTGTCTCTGGTGCCAGCTGTGACTGGGATGATGTCCCTGCAGTGGGCTGATGTCCCTGCTGCTGAGGTGGGGAAACACAAACGGCATCAGCACGAGGAGCGCGCACAAACCCTGCACAGGGCACGTCCCGCCTTCATCCTCATCCCTGAAACATTAGGGATATCAAGCTTGTATTTCAGACTGGAGATAAGATATGGAAGTTCCATGGCTTTCAGATCTTGCTGCAAACGAATGCATTCACCAAGCAGGGAGCTCTGAAGTGGGTTCAGTGTGGAGGTGTCACAGGGATCTCTGCAAGCAGGAGCAGCCACAGCCATGCCTCTGACAGCTCCCTGCTGCAGCAGCAGGCAGGTGGCACATTTTAATGGCTCATTAATGGGCCTGGCCACACTTCTGTGAGTGCAAGGAACACTGGTGTCTTCTGCAGGTGTTTCTGAAAGTTTAGAGCCAGAGGTGTTGAGATTGTTGCAAGTATTGTGAAGAATTTTCTGGTTTGGGGGATGTGGGGTGGGATGGAGGCAGAAGTGTGCATAATACATATGCTTGGGGAAGTCCAGAATACATAGCTGTGTTGACCTATACTGGGCTTGTCTAGGGGCAATATGAAGGCTATAAACTCCTTGCTACACTAACCTTAAAAGTAAAAAAATTACACAGCTGAATGAAGTCCTTTAGGACATTGGCATTCAAGAAACCTTTGTGATTTTAAACCAGCCTTACTCAACTGTCTTCAAGGAGCTAGATTTATGATCATGCCATTGATATCTGTTTTAAAGTAGAATTTAATGAAATGAGATTAGTTTGTAGCTAGTTCAAGTAAGGAACTTTTTCCCTGTTTCCCAGTGATTATGACCCATGACTTAAAATGGTATTTCTTGACACCCTTTTCCTGCTGCTGCTTTTCCCCTAAATGTCAATATTAGATGTTCAAGAAGAAAACCATTTCAACAACACAAAGTTTTCTAAAATCAGAGAAAGATGTGGAGTTTTTTTCTCTCCCAAGTATTGCTGATGACTCTTCAGAAACATGGTTTTCTTAAATGCATGTATCTGAGCTTTGCAGAAGTTTATTCCAGAGCAGGTGCACCCAGGGGTTAAGAGATGCTGTGTGAGAGCCAGAGAGTCCAGAATTACAACACACATCATTTGTGGGCAGCACTGGGTGCTCAGCCACCCACACCTGCATCCCCAGAGGGATGGCCCCAGGTGCTCTGGTGTCGAATCAGTGGTGAGAGCAGGTCCTGCCTTGGCTGTGCCAGCGAGGAGCGTGTCTGCAGTCACAGCACCAGGATATCTGCGTGGGATGTGCTCTCCATGAAATGTCCCAACTCTGCAGAGACAACTCTGCCTGTGGGTTGTCATCCTGCTGTGACATTTTGAAGTGTTTCGGCTCTGCAGCCTCACAGTGAATTCTCCTCTCTGCCGGTGCTGCTGACGAGCTGCTCTCTGCACAGCTCTGCAGCTCCATGAATCGTTCTGGGAGTTGGATTTTAGTGTCAGTCCTGCAGGACAGACAGCCACTGGCTCCTTACAGACCCCACACTTACCTGTGCACTGGGGCTTGAGCTGCCCCAACCCTGCAAGGCAAGGAGGGGCAGGTCAGAACCACAGACTTTGGTGTGACACTGGGTAAATCCCTGAGCAGCCCTCTCTGTCACCTGGAAAACAGAAATAATTCCATTCTCCATCCCTACAGAGTGTTACTGATAAATGTCTCTCCCTTTTGGAGAGCACTTGAATATCACTTAGTCCTATTAATACAATTAGCTGAAGTGCCTGGTCAAAAGCTGATGGGTATCCCTTTTTCTAATAGAGTTATGTGGCTTGGTGGTGCTGAGCACTCTGCACAGAACAGAAGGAGCTGGTTTTAACTGCTTCCAGCACAGCCAGAGAAACAGATACTGGGTATACTCAGAAAGTCTTTATTAAAAAAAAAATATTAGGAAAACTCCAAATGCAAGAGAAGTGCATCTGTAGTTTCTATTTAATTTGAACAGACCTTTGAATCCCAAAACCCATCTCTGGTTTTGGGGTTTTTGATCATGACATTGATCAGCATTGTCACTGGGGATTTCCAACTGGAACACTGGAGATACAAATGAAAAATTCTCTTGCCAATGGTGTTTTACTTTTTAACTTCATAGGAGGTTGTGCTTTAAAGAGAGCTTTGACTTACTACTATACCAGAAAATTTTTTAATTAAAAGAAAAAAAAAAGGAGAGGGGGAAAATACTTAGAAAACGCTTTAAAAATGAAAAATTACTTTCTCTGTGGCTGTTTCTGTGGGCCTCTTTCATGTCCATGTTCTGTTTCAGCAGAGTGTGAGGCTGGCAAGGAGGATGGGAGAGCAGCTCATGGTTGTGCCTCACCTTGCACAGAGCTGTGCTGGAGCCGCATGTGAGTGAGGCTGGCCAGGTCCATCTCTGGCTAATCAAAAGGGAAAAATGCCACACATCTCAGATGAATCAGCAGGGAAGTTGTGCCAAAGTAATTTGAATTAGACAAAGCTTTGATGACTACAAAGCTGGACTTGCTATCCCGGTGGGAGCAGATTTTCTTGTTATATGTTCATTTAATAATTTTTTTTACTCTGGGCAGAAATAAGGAAAAAATGGCTTTTTGACAGACTCATATGCTTGATTCTGAACCCCCAAGGAATGCAGAGAACTAGCCAGGCAAAATCCTGAAGAAGAAGTAGCACCAAACTGGGACTTTTATTTCTTGATTACTTTTTTATTGCTTAGGTGTCTGTTTGTGTGGAAAAGATTAACTGTTGAAAAGTAATTCCAAGTCCTTACTCATGCTGCAATCTGTATATCTATATCTATATATCTATATATATCTATATCTATATATCTATATATCTATATATCTATATATCTATATATCTATATATCTATATATCTATATATATAAAATGAGGGGCAAATCTTCAAATGATGCAAGGGATTTGTTGCATATTTATGCACGCATTTGTTGTATTGAATGTGTGGAGGTTCTGTCTCAGGTAGATGAAAGTGCAGTAATGATCTGTGAGGAAGGTCAGTGCAGAGGAGGCAAAGCACATTTTTAATTTACACACCTGTGTGCTCGTGGCAGGTGTTAAACCTGGCATCACTGGTTTCAGAGGGGAAAACACGAAGGATATGGGAAGATGTCTGGCATGATCAGTTTTAAATCATGCACTTGAGAAGGATACAATGTGAAGTGAGGAGTTTCAATGCTCAGATTTTCTACTGAAGTGACTGCAGCAAGGGAGGGGCTGGGATTGGTGTGAGCCTGTTTGTTTAGCACTGAGCAGTTTTGAATCATGTTTCCACTTCAGCAGGCTCTTCAGGGTCATGAAGTGTTCATGGCATGAGTGGGAAGATGTACAGTTGCAAGGAGCCTTTTGTCACCCTGGGATGAAGCAGGACCGCGTTGCCTGAGGACACAACAGGAATGGCCTCCCTGATTGTGCCAAGGGTGCCCAGGGGAGCAGCCAGAGCTGCTGGCCAGGAAATGTTCTCTCCTTTTAACATTTTCATTGTTTCAGATATTTTCCTGAAGTGAGGAGTGAAGCTTTCTTTTCCAGTGCCACAGAAGTGAGCTGTGAGATCCAAAGTGCAGATTTGCTGGCACTGTGTTGCTCCTCTACAACAGAGAGTAAGTACTGGCCACATAACCTGGAGGTGACCTCACCAAGGTGGCTTTTCTCTCTGCTCACCATTAAAAATGCTGTTTTCTGCCAGAGTCCCATTCTCAGTATCTGCTTCAATGAAAATATGAAGTTTTCTCACAGATATTTCTCACTCTTCAATATGACTTTCCCTCAGTGGGATATGTGAGACCTGGGTTTTGCAATCTGCGTTTGCAGGGACTGGACTTCACTGTCACCATCAGAGATCAGGTCTTATATGCAGGCTCAGAAAGTGCCACCTTGGTGAAGCTCCTGATAAGCAGAAAGAAGGGGAAAAAAGGGAAATAGTGAATTATTTCCATTGTTTTCATATCATACTAAGTGTTGAGAAATACTCAAAAATATGTGTTTTGTTTTGTTTTGTTTTGTTTCTTCCCTCAAATCTCTTGTCAAGTTATGGCAAATTGTGAGTGTGCAGAGATAAATTATTGGAACATTTTGTCTGCATTGCATGCATAAATATACATACTCATATGTATAAACATGTGTATCAGTGTATTTGTGCATGTGCAAGCAGATCAATAATGTACCTGCATGTGTTTCTGTGGCTGTATATACACACATAAGTATATACATGAATACACCCAGGAAAGTAATTTTCCACAGCCTTTCTGTTGTTTAACAATACTAAAATGCTGGCATTCAACAATCTAAATCCTCAAATGTGTTGGAGAAACGTAGATTTTAATGGTGTTAAATGAACCATTTAGCACAGAGGGCCTCTCACCTTCAGTGGCACACTCTCAAATGAAATCCAATGTTCAGATACAATAATATAAAAAGAAGAAAAACAATATTACCTGTTTAAAGAGAATATAAAAATCCAATTAAGTCCTGAATTTTAATTTGCTTGCAAGCATGGGTTTGCTGCTCTGTGAAAAGAATGAAAATGTAAATGACATTTCTGTGTGTTATCTACATAATCCAGAGGCTAAAATATCCTGTCATGCTTATTTTGTCTAGTGATGATAAAACTAAACAGTTTTAACTGAATTTCCTGTAAATGGGCAACTAATCAAAAATGAACATCTTTATATTCTGATCTTTCATTAATTTATGTACAAATGCTGCTATAAAGAGATTAGCTTCTGCAGAAGAGATGGAATTGTGCCTGGCAGCTGCCAGCACTGCTGGGCTGTGGCACTTGGAGTGCTGTGGGTGGGAGAAGCTGGAAGGAGCCACCACTCCCTGCTGAGCTGTGAGGCACTGGGGACACCTCTGGGTCCTGGCACAGCTGGCACAGCTGGCACCACACAGAACATTGTGCCCAGGTGTTACCAGCCTCTCCTGGCACAGCTGGCACCACACAGAACATTGTGCCCAGGTGTCACCCCCTCTCCTGGCACAGCTGGCACCACACAGAACATTGTGCCCAAGTGTCACCCCCTCTCCTGGCACAGCTGGCACCACACAGAACATTGTGCCCAGGTGTCACCCCCTCTCCTGGCCCCTCTCAGCCCTGGGGCAGTGCATGACTCTGCCCATTTGCTGCAATGTCCAGCAGGATGAAGAGGTGCTGACCTGGGGGTGCAGGAGAGGCTCAGTGTGGCACCAGCGAATCTGTTCCAGCCATGCCTGGGGCAATAATAGTGCAGTAAACTCTGCTTCCCATTGCAGCTGAATGTTCCTGCTTTTCCTCCTTCCTTTACATTTGCTTTATTTGGAATAATCAACATAGAAAAAAAAATTGTGCCTGGTCTGTAAATATCCAAATCAGCAACTAATTTGTATCTACATAAGGCTGTCACCCACCAGCCTGGCCTAGCAAAGAGAATGCCCTAGCAGGGAAAAAAACCAAAAATACACCTCAATGCCCCCATGCCTCTGCAGGCTGGGGTCATCCAGCCATGCCCTGAATCCCTGCTCTCCAAGGAGCATTGCCTGCCCCAGAATAAATCAGCACAACTTCAGATACTGAGAATGCAGACAAGTGAGACGGTTTGTGTTCTTTATATTGATATTTAATACATTGTTAGGGAAGGGTATCTAACAAATTGCTAATTGAGTAGCACAGAAAAAGCCTGTGCAAGTGGTACCTGCCGAGAAGTGGGTGCTACATCCAGGCTGGTGTTGAGTCAGGTTACCTTCAGGGAATAACCTTTGTGTGATTTATAAAGCCAATTTAAAACTGGAAAAAGGTAGAACGTCCAAACCCACATTATTTGAATAGACTTTTGTGCCTAATGGTGGGATTAAAGATTCAAACAAAGGAGTCTGTTGGGTGTTGATCAAGACTGAAAATTCTTGGTGTCTCGGTTTTAAAATACCAATCTCTGTCATGATGGGTGCCCAGCCCTCCAGTGCTGGGAAATCTGCTCCTTCTGAAGCAGTCAGAGAGGCTGTTTGTAGGATCTCCAGGTGTGGATATCAGATGCAGAATAAATTATTAAATTGTCCTTGTGAGTTAAAATTGTACAGAAAACAGGGCTGTAAAGCTACCAGATCCAACAGGTGATAGGAAACGGCTTTTTCTGTTCTTTCTTTTTTTTTTTTTACTGCTCCTGCCCTTTAATCTTACTACAGATTCTGACCCATTTGAAATGATCATTATATTGCAGCTCTATGGCAGAGATGGGAACAGCAGCACCTGAACTCAGATCCTTCTGTGCTTCACAATTTGTGCAACCATTCTGCATTTCTCCAAGTTCAGAAAGATGGCAACTTTTATGGCTCTTCATGTCCTGTAAAGTAATAAAGTACAGCTAGGTAAGCTTTAGATGGAAGTAAAAACTAATCTTGCCCTTTTTTTCTGTATAGAGAATTTAAAAACTATTATTTATACTGCCTCTACTCCTAGAGCATGTCTGTTCAAAGTTGTTTGTGGAAATGAAAATAATTATAAGTGTATGCAGAAATAGAAAACACATTTACCATGACAAAGCTAATACTGCATGGTTTTAACCTTGTTTCATTTAAAACATCAAAACCATCTCAGGGCCTCATTCAGTTTCCTACAGGCAATTTGTTATGCAGGAAACATCACCTTCAGCATCTCATATGAAACCACCAGGTGCTGTTCAGCCCTTCCATGTTAACCTCCTTCATGCCTCTTCAAAGGCAGCATGTGAAAATTACCCACACGTATTTGCAAACATACTAGAAACGTGTTTTCATACTCATAAAAATGAAATTACAAAAACCTGAAAAGCTGTGATGATGCAGACAGAATTTTCCCCAGTAGTACTTGGGTGTTTTTGTTCCTGCACACGCTCCCCAGGAGTGATGCAAGGCAGCAAACCCCAGCAGGTGCAGGCAGCAGAGCTGCTTTGCAGGCACTTCACTGGCTTTTTGTGCTCCTGGAATGTAGGAACTTGTGTGTGCCCTTATTTTAAAAGCCAAACACTAAATTCAATCGGCAAAAGATTAAGCAGCGCCGGTGAAATCATTGGCTTTGAAATCTCAATAATCTGTGTTATTCCCTTTAATCTATCCATCCATTCCTTTAGCACTGCAGTTTCAGTGTCACTGTACATCTTCCCAGTCCAGTTCAGGTGTTAAATTTTCAATATCAGTTCTGGTATTTTTTGACTGCTTTTTTTTTTTTTATTTAATGAAGCTGGGGTTAGATTCATGTATACTGCAATGCATTCATATACAGAACACAAATGACCTGTCTCTAATCACAGTGCTGCTTTTGATAAGAAAGCAGAGGTAACTGTAATATTCATCCAGCTGTAGAAATCTGAAGTCTGGTGCTCTTCAGATTTGCAGCATTTCAGGACTAAGTGCTGTGAGCATCTATTTATGTGAAGACAGACCATAATTACAGAAAAAGTCTTTTCCACATAAATATACACTTTTTTATGCCACTCCAATCTATTTTCAGTTTAACTATATCATTTTACTATATGAGCAGAACTTCTGGAATTTATTTTAAGAGCCTTGTAACTACCTGATCCTAATATACCCAAAAATATGTTTGCAACTTTCAGCTTAACACTGTGTGACTTCAATCCTAGCATTAAGCTCACCTGTCTCAGGGCTCAGCATGTCCCTAGGAGAGTGCAATCTGACAAGGTTTTATCTTTTGTGAAGAACTTTTATTTTTCCTTACCAGCTAGAGAGTGAGAGGCAGGCTGCCCACAGAAGTTGTGATCAGAAATGGATGTGTCAGCTGTTATCACCAAACTTGCACAGATGTAATCATAGCTGCTCCTGTGTGCCAGAAGACATTGGGATGTTTACAGCTTTTCAGTGCAGAAAGAAGGAAACAATCACAAGTGAAATACAAACATACAGTCACATGTGAAAATACATGGGAAAAGCACAGAAGTGTGCACAGAGGTGCGTGTGCACACTCAGATCAAGAGGATGCCAAAGGGAACAAGCAGAAAATGTGTTTGCAGGCGGAAAATGTGACCGAAGAGGCAGAAGATGTGGAAGCAGAGAACGAGGTGAGTGTCTGCAGAGCAGATGGCAGCAGCCTTTCTGTCCCAGGGCTGAGCACAAGGATGTCAGGGGGAGTCAGCTCCAACACTTCTGGGTCTGGGCTGGGGCAAACTGCACACACTCTGTGTGCTGGGCACTCTCATAATTGAGGCAGAGAAAGCCAGGAGGAAGGTTTTGTGTTGATGGAGAAACACTCCACAGTATTTGCCAAATCTAACAGGAACAAGCTACCCAGAAACACTGATATATTCAGTCAAATTGATGCTGCAAGCAGGATGAAAGGGTTTAAATGGAGACAGAAATATTCTGAGGGGTAATACCAGGTGTGGGAATGATCTCTAGGGTTTGTGCCTCCCTGCCGCTGTCCTTTCTCTCAGTTCACTTATCTCCTTCTCTCTTTTTGTTCCTGAAATTTTGTGACCTGTGCATCCTCACGTGGTCTGACCAAGTCCTGTCCCCTCATGTGCACAGTAAGCTCCTGCACTTCTTCTGACAATGAGAGTAGTCTGAATTGTTCAGTTTTATTCCTGCTAGGGATTTTTTTTTGTCTATATGCTTCTTGGGAAGTCAATGCTCAAAGGAGCAACCTGTCTATCTCTGGCTTACATGCAGTTCCAGCTGAACAGCACTAGGCTTCCAGCAGAAGGATTGAAAGAACAAAGAAAAAGATTCATTTAATTTACCTTGAGGGATAGTTCATTTTTCAAATAGAGACAATTTGAAAAACAGAAGGCACTGTGCCAATACCTTAGTCACTCTCAAAAACAAAATTAAGTCTTTCTTGGTAGGAAAATAAATGTCAATGCTGTGTACATTTGCATCCAGCAGCAATTCTGAAACTAATTTTGCAGTAATTGATAAGCTGCTATATTGCTTTATTATGGGCATTGAAGCTTTAAACATTCCTGTCCAGGCCAGACTTGGCCTGACACCAAAGTGGTCATTTGCCATGTACCCTGCAGGCTGTACCCAGCAGGCTGAACAGTAATCAGAGCTGCCACAGAGCTCAAACACTGATGTTCACTGGTGGCTGAATACAGTTCAGAACATTATGGGCCAAAAATCCTAACCTACCCAGTTAGGCTGCTTGATGAAACCCAAAACTGACCTGGACAATATGAAACCCTCCATCAGATTAGAAAAAGAAGTTGCCCTTCAAGCAAGAGGCCATTAAATAGCTGATAAATGGGTATTTCTATGAGTGGGATTTCAGGACACTAAATTTAAACCAATATCTTCTTTTTTTGAGTGATGCCAATAAGATTCATTATTATCTATGAAAGTGTCTGTGAGAGCAACCTTCTAAGAAAGGTGCATGGTGTTAGAAGGCTGTGGCTAGGTAGGCTTCATTCAGGCACAGGATAACTTATTTTTAAATGCAGAATCCCCATCAGCTGAGGTGTGGTGGGTTATTTCCACTGTCTGTTCTCCCAGCACACACCCCCTGACTGCTGCTGGTGCTGCACAGTGGCTCTGTGTGCTCAGTGCCTGATTGTGCACCTCAGCCTGTGTCTGCAGTGCTGCTCTGCCAACCTAGGGCTCCTGTGAGACAATTCACCTGTTTATTCCTGCTCCTTCTGCTGGGAATTTCTACCAGGGGCTAATTTCTACCAGAAGTGCTCCTTCTGCTGGGAATTTCTACCAGAAACTCTCGTTATTCTTTCTAGCTGGACATCCCAAACTCCACTCCAGCACAGCCTCCTGCTGATGAACTCATCCTTTCATGCCACCGAGGTGGCTTCAGAGTGACGGTCCCACTGCAATTACAGTGGCAGCCTTGTTTAGGTTTGGGATGGAAACAGCCCTGAGCCACTCTCTGCAGTCTTTGCTTGAGGAAGCCCAAAGTGAAGGACAGCAAGGTTTGGTCCTTGCAGGACACAGAAGAACACATGAGCTCCGGGCTCTGCCAGGTGCCGCTCAAAGCACTCCCACCTGGCTCCTGCTCTGAACCAGCCCCAGGAGGAGGCTGCTTCTCCCTGTGGAATCCAGGTGAGGCTTTGGGAACCCTCCTGGTCGTATCTGACTGCAGCAACAGGGGCTTTGTAGCTAAAAAATGACATCCATGGAGCCCTGCCTGCAACCTGGACCAGCATAAGGGTGGCCCGTGGGGTTTTGTCGCATTTGCAAAGTGCTCTTCACCAATCCATGCAGTTTCTCTTCTACACAGCAGATCTCTTCAGCTTTTTGCAGCAAGCAGGTGTTTCTCCGTATTTCCAGTCTGCAAACTTTAAGAAACCCTAAAATAATTTGTCATTTTATAAATAAGTTGTACAAGCTGTCAGCACAAACCTGTCACCACGCAGGCAGATGCAAACACGCGCAGTGGGCGCTGACACTGAGATCAGAATAAAGGCCATCCGAAAGCAATTACACTTCCAGGTATTAGGCAAGCACAATTATTTAAATTGCTAGTCAAAAACAGTTGATAAAATAGATAATTAAAAAAGATTGACCTAAAGCTGATTTTAAATTATTCTGTAACATGCACATAACTTATATAATTGCTCTCTCATGACCCAGCCTCCATTAAAAAGAAATTTCATCTAGGAAAAAAATTACATATTCAGTGCACGGCTATTAAAATAAATACTTATTCTCCTGAATGCTGGAAATTATGTGAGGAACTGCATTAAAAAGTAGGAACAAATTAGCCCTGCATTGAAGACTGTAGTGTGGTCTGTCATTTTAATAAATCACACTCAGGTATTACTGAAATAGAACAGATGACAATGCATTAGCCCACAGAAATGGTAGATGACCTAACATATGTAGATATATAAAATTAAGCTGGAAAAAGAATAAGATCATGGAATCATTTAGTTTGGAAAAAGGCCTTTAATATTATGGAGTCCAACAACTAAGCCAGCACTGCCATAATAATCGGGGGGAGATAATGGGGGACTTTGTTTTCCTTATTCAGAGTAAAGGGGCTCCTAAATGACAGTGGGGGTCCTGCCCTGCCATGAGCACAGAGCTCAGGGGGCAGCAGCTGCTGTGGAGGGGTTGCAGTCACTCTGCACCAGGCAGAGAAGAGGCAAAGAGGAGCAAGAACTGCAGCACAGGCAGGTTAAAGGCCAGATTTCCAAACATATTTAGTGCATCTTGATGAGGAAGATGGAAACCTTGGAGGAGTCTCAGATGCTCTTTGTGACCAGCTGGGGTCACACAAAGATGAAAAGCAAGAGTGTAAGCCTGAGGCCAAAGTGGTGTCCTTAGTGCTGGGAGGGTGGTGGACGTGCGGCCCCCTGACTGAGCTGGACACAGCGGGGATCAGCAGTAACTGCTGGAGAAGAAAAGCAGTTCTCTGTCTCACTTTGCAATCAGCACCCCTCCCTGCCTCATGTGCCATGGGAATGGCTCACAAACACGGTTTGTTTGTGCAGTGCTCTCTTAAAAGAGGAAAATCTTACACTACCTCTGTTGTAAGATGATGATTCTGAGTTAGCTTTTAATGTCTGGATGCCCAGCTGGAGCTAAGAAACTGTTGAGACAGTGAAACCACAGCACTTTATACCCTGTTCTGTTGCTTTTGATCTTCTTCCTGTTGGTTGATGCTTTTGCACCTATGGCCAAATATAAGCATTGACAACGATACCATAAAATGAAAAATAAGTGAATTTTGACCTATGTCTATGATTTGCAGAAACTGTTTGAAGACATGACCAGCAGCAAAGAACATTTCTTGAGGAAAATCCTGTAAGACTCCCATTTTAATAGCATGTAGCTCTGCCAGTCTCATTGCAGAAACCTGAGAGCTTTCAATTTAAAATGCTCTCCTGCACACAAAGTACTTCTCCAAACCTGTCACTTCTCAGGATGCCCTTTCTCAGGCAGTCTGCATTTTAAATTGAGCAGTTATGACAGTTTTCACTGCAAAAGGGGACAAATTAGTGAAAGCAGAATATATGGGAACTGGGTTACAGTAACAGCTAAACAACAGTAACCTGCTCCTGGGAAATTACTGGCTTGGATTTTTGCAGTGACCATCCATAGGAAGAAAAGAAAGTCATGGAGGACTAAACAAGCTCACCAGCTTTGTGCCTAAAGTAATGAGTTACAAAATGGCAGAAGCTGAGATCATTAATCCTGAATTTATTGACAAGTTTGAAAGCCCTGGGTAGACATTTGTTGGAAATTCAGCTGACAGTGCAGCCTGCTCCTTTGTCTATGGTATTCTGAAGTCCTCTGCAATTTTAGATATGTTTGTTTTCCTGTGATGTCTCTGAGACAGGGTGATGTGAATCCCATTTTTGGGGATGGGATATTGAAGCTCACAGGCAGGTATGCTGAAAAATGACTTGAAGCCAAATTTTCACCTGCTCACCTCCATGCCCCTTCTTCCCCCTTTGCAGACAAGTGCACTTGCAGAGTGGACACAGCTAATTTCATGTTGCAGGTTTTTTACATGAATTCAAGGCTCAGTCTGTGGCTTACTGAGCACCACCAGAATGGAATGGTTAGGAAGGAGCTTTTTTTACTAATCTGCTTTTAGAGTCCAATTTTCACATCTGAGTCTTATGATAGGAGATCAAAGTCCCTCATTAGGGGACTGAATCCAATATTTAATACACTTAATGCCACTTTATATACTCACAAGATAGCCTGGTTTCTGTATAAAACAACATCCAAGCTCCTTGTGACACTTAATGAAGGGACAGGAGTGTTTTTAAGCCCTCATTTTCCATGCTGTTACATGGTGGTGGAGCAGGACTGACTTCAGTAGTTAGATGTCATACAAGCAGCCTGTCAAAAGCAGGATCAGTCTCCTCTGCTTTCCATGAGGGGATACAGAAGTATCCTTATTAATGCATCTGTCTTTCAAGAACTGTGCTGTGATATCCACTAACATCTTTGGAACATCCTGGACTTGGGGAATGTCAAAACTCAGGATTTGAGTGCACACTGTTGCTCTGTAAATTGTATTGGAACTGATTAACCTATCAATCTCTATTATTCAGCTACTGGAAACAAGACACAGACTTCTCCTGGGGATTTACCTGGAGTGAGATCAAAAGGAAACTGCCTTTCTCCCCTTCCTGCATAAAGGTGCAAAATTTGTTTTGACTAGTGATGTTGAAAATAAATAAATAAATAAATAAATATATAAATGGAGTGACCTGAATAACTCGAGGATTCCCTGGTGATTAAGGGGGGGAAGTGTTTGAAACATGAAAAGTTGCACCCATGTTCAAATGAGAGAGGTCCTTGTTAATTATTTAGAGCAGCCGAAAGCTCATCAAAAATTTAACCAAGATATATTTCTCTATGATTGTGCAGGCACCACAATGTGCAGAAATGGAGGCTTTAATTCTGTTAAATGAAACCCTTGAGTTTTCACCTCCCAGCTTTCCTTTCCTGGCTCGGGGTAGGAGGGGTGGGGGGGAAATGCATCCCTGTCTCCCATCTCCCCTCTCTGCCAGGCTCCTACAGAAAATTGCCTTTGGCAGCAGTGATGCACATTACTAAGGTGGGTTGAAATAGCACACCCTGGCAAATAAATAGTTTAAAGCACTGGAAGTGCTGCTGGAGGGGGTGGCCTTGGCCCACAGCAGAATGTAGCTGCAGCTTTGCAAGGCTGGGACCATCCCTCCTTGGTGGACAATGTCAAATACAAGCCAGGCTGCAGCAGAGCCCCATTCCTCTCCCATCTGTGGTGTCGCTACTGGTTCTGAACTTGGCAGAGCCTGAGGAAGGGAGGGAAAGCATGGACTGCCTTCCCAGTGTCCTGTAGAGTAATTAATATCCATATTCCCTCCCCCTGTAGCACTGGCAGGAATATAAATGTTCTTGGTGAAGGTGAGGAGTGGATTTTACAGGCTCAGAGTAAGCCTTAGGGGTGATAGTTCCCTGGTTTTCCACCCATCATCGTGGGATAGGAGCTGCACTGAATGGCATCTCCTTTTCTCTGTTTCTCTTCTTTGGACTGTATTTTTTGTTTGTTTGTTTGATTTTTTGTTTCTCCCATTGTCTCAATTCCCTCACATGTTAAAGTTCCCTCCTGCTGGAGTTTCCCTGTCAGAGGTGGGTGCAGCTGCAGGAGCAGCTCTGCAGAGAGGTCTCTGCCACCCCAATGAGCAGCAGGTACCCACAGACCTGTGCTCCCTTCAGCAGCCACTGCTGCACACTGGATGCTGTTTTTAAGCAATTTAGTTCAGATCTCACCGATTTCGTGCACACTGCCTCAGAGCTAGGTCTGGGCCATTGCCCTTTTCTTTGAAGTCCATTGCATTTGTGATTTTCTTTGATCACTGCTGTGGAAATGATGGAAATGTTTTTCTCACAGGTTTCTAGGCACACAGACATAAGAGGGCTGCAGTGAAGGTGAAATATCTGACCTTATCTTGACTTGGTTAAGATGAAAGTAACATTAAATAGGCCAAAATTATGTACTAAGTACCTTGAGAGGCTGATGAGGAGGGAGCAACAGTATTCTACTTCTATCAATATACTCAATACTTAAAGAGCTTTGCCACTAAGCTTGGTGAGTGTCAGGGATTTAAAAATGCCAGACAGTACCTTAGGATTTCTAAGGCATCTTGTTACACTGAGCTTCCAATGGTGGCACTTGAGACCTAATATTCCCAAAGGAACCAAAGGAGAGAGAGATAGAGAGAGAGAAAGAAAGAGAGAAAGAGAGAAAGAAAGAAAGAGAAAGAAAGAAAGAAAGAAAGAAAGAGAAAGAAAGAGAAAGAAAGAAAGAAAGAAAGAAAGAGAAAGAAAGAGAAAGAAAGAAAGAAAGAAAGAAAGAGAAAGAAAGAGAAAGAAAGAAAGAAAGAAAGAAAGAGAAAGAAAGAGAAAGAAAGAAAGAAAGAAAGAAAGAGAAAGAAAGAGAAAGAAAGAAAGAAAGAAAGAAAGAGAAAGAAAGAGAAAGAAAGAAAGAAAGAAAGAAAGAAAAAGAAAAGGAGATAATATATTCTTTTCTTTCTTTCCCTTTCTTTCTTTCTTTCCTGTAGTAGTTCCTGTAAAAGCCATTCAAAGTTGAGAGGTGATCAGCTAGGGGAACAGTGATGGGAATACTGTGGAAATGCTGGAGAAGAAAACAATGGCATTTCTTACTCAGCATTATATCAGTCTGTGGTGAACTGCTCACAAACCCCACTCGGGATCATCTTCTCTGGATAAGATGAGAAAGGAGCAAAAAAGGATGGTGAGCAAGAAAATAAGGTGGGTTTAGAAGGAAGAAATGATCCATACAAGAATGAACATCAGGCTCTCTGGACTTTCAAATCATGAAAGATATTGAGAATATTAAAGTGGAATAATTCTTCACCCTTTCTCGCAGTACATGAAACACTTTTTACACAGAAAATATTTTTGATGAATAGCTAAAATAAACTCCCAAAATCAAGGGGAA
>NW_005054319.1:3388755-3392163 GCF_000277835.1 Geospiza fortis | reverse complement strand
AGTAGAATTTTCATTTGAAGTATTACTGTGTATTTTGATTTCTTTGTCTCAGTTCATGACATAATGGAGCATAACTGATATAACTTGGCTTGATGTGTCTCCTCGTTACACATACTGGAACAATATCTGCAGAAACATTTGAAATTACACATTTTTACAGACATCTATTTTAAGGATCAGTAGCTTCAAACAAGCAGAGCACTTAGGCATACTTTAAAGGCTTATTTCCTGCAATCATGCATGGGTCATGGCTTAATCCTCATCAGAAAGCACACTTTGGGATCCTGATTACAGGAGGGGGCAGTGAAGGAAGGACACAGAAAAGCAAAATTAGCAGAGTTTTCAAAAGGAGCTCAGAGTTCTACCCAACCAGTAAATCATTGATGCTAATTTGGAAGAGAGCTGATTTTTCAAAAGTCTGAAGGAGGGAACCCAAGAGGCAAAACAAAGTTGATGATTCAAAGTATCTGTTAGGAGAATGAATGTCAGTGCTCAGCACGGTGTGACCACATGTGACACAAAGGACAGGCTTGGGAGGAATCAGCTGGCCTGGCAGGGAACAGACAGTCTGATGGGAGAAGCTGCTAACCCAGTATTTCTTACTAAATTACTGAATTCCTCTAGTGCTTTTTAATATGGCTGTTAACCAAAAGGCAGGTCTATTAATTATTTTGGAGTAAAAAATGATGGGGTGGCTTTGCTTGACCTTGGACTTCTGTCAAACGAGATGGGATGTGAAAGGATCCTGGTGTTTTACCTGAGGGAGGTGGGAATCCAACAGCTTTGTGCAGCAGATAAGAACTTGATTCTGTGCCACTTTAAATAAGTTAAGCAAATAATTAACTGTGAATAAACTACTCAGGGAGAAAAATGCTAAATAAATTATTACATATATATGTTTTTTGCACTTCTTAACAGAAGGCTCATTACAGTGTCCAGCTGTATTCAAGAACTCCCCAGTCACACACATTTTCTGCATATATTCTGTGCAGTCACCACTTAATAGAATATCCATTTAGTGGACAGTTTAAAAACTTATAGCATTACTTTAAGGTCTGTGAGTAGATAGCAGAAATTTGTTTATGCCTTTCAAATACACCTAGCTGAAGTGTCAAACATCCAAATTTCTTAAGTAATTTAGTGTGTGAAAAATGAATATGTGAAAGTTGAACAGGAGGCTTTTGTATTGTGAAGTATGAGGAAGGGAATTCCTTTGCATTCACAAATCATTGAGATGCCAATATTTCTGGATGATGGGATTTTTAAGATCTCTGTTATTACAAATTATTAAGAACTCTTCCAAAATATCCTGAAAGGTGCTCATGCTCATTATTTGAAGGGCTTCCCCATCTCCTTATACCTTTCTGTTTAAAGATTTTTTCAGTGGATGTGGTTTGCAGAAGCCTCCAGGCTGCTCTTGTTCATGCTGACAGAGTGACCTTGAACTGATCAGGCAAAGAAGAGGAGGGAGCACAAATCATGCCTTCATTCCTACCCTCTGTGCTCCAGTCATTGGCCATTATCTCCCCTGAGACTACTCCAGAAACTGAGTTGTAGTTTTCCTCCCCCTTCACATTTTTCCCTGCTGCCTGGTGGTGCCCAGGGGTTCCACCTGCGCTGAGAACTTGGCTCTGGGTCAGGTTTGTGAAGGGGAGCAAGCACAGGCAGCATTTTAAGGCCTGTTTAATAATTCCAGTATCTCAAAATTTGATTTGAGCTTCAGCTGTTCACCTGCAGGGCAGGATTCTGCTTCCAGGGAGGTTCTGGCCTCTTGCACCCTGTGTACCCCAGTTATTGAAGGTGCTGCAGCCAAACCACGTCCTGAGCAGCAGCAGAGTGAGAAGGAGAAACTTCTCCCAGTGTTGTAGAAATAAGGGAAGATTTTGGGAGGTATTTCAGTTATTCTGCAGGAGTGTGATGAATAACCAAGCAGTTCCAATGGTCAGAAAGTGGGGACAGACAGGTCCTGGCAGTGATGTGGTGACAGCCCTTGGCTTTGTGTGCATTTCTGCACATGCTGAGCCCTGAGCTGCTCTGGCTGCTCCTCCAGTGCTACCCAAACTGTCCCTGGTTGATTCCTGGGGCAAGATTTTGTGTCCCATGATGCCCTGACTGTGGCAGAGGTGTTTCTGCTGCAAATCCTGTAGGAAATGCTTGAGATCATTTGTCTCAGAGCATCACTGGGATCTGCCTGCATTAGGCAGCATTCAGGGCTATGCCTGGGTGCTGTTAAGGTGCTGTGTTCCCTGAACTCCAACAGTGCTGCTTGACTCTTGTCTCACTGAGCAGCTGGTAATTGTCAAGCCTTTCATAAGTGAAGAAAAACCAAAAATGCCAGAGTGCACTTTTTTATAATAATGTTTTTTAAATTCAAGAGTAAAATATTTTGATTTTTGAGATAAAGTTTAATCTGACTCCAGTGAAAAGCCTATTTCTCCCTACCTGTTACACTGAGGAGCACTTCTGCAGATGAAAACCAACTTTCCCTCCTGCAGCCTCCCACAGACATATGCATGCACATTATGTCCCATGTTTAATTGCTTTTCAAAACTGTCTTATCTTGGCACAAACTTGTCTTTGGTTTATCTCTGCTCGGGATAAATGCATACCTAATCTTATTACTGGATGCACTCAGAGCAGACAATCTCATTAATAGCCACCCTTGAGGGATTTTTATCCATGGATCAATTTCATAATTGGAACACAGCTACATAATATATAAATATATCCCTTCAGTGGCATAGCTGTTCTCAGGCTGTTCAGTCTTGCACATATCATGAGAAAAAAAATAAAAAAGAATCCAGGAAGAAAGAATGTATTTTTAAAATGGAGATTCTTCTTGGAAGCTTGTTAGGTTTTCAGATCACACCACGGGCTTACAAGCTTGATTTGTCAGGTTCATGATTGTTAGTGGATATGTGAGTTTCTATCATTTTTAGCCTGGATAGTCACTAAGAATAGTTTTCCTTATTCTTAGTGGCATTGCATTGCATTCTGTATGCTGTTTGTTGTAGCATACAGAATTCTATAATGGGAAAAATCCCATCATGTTAGCTACATATCATTTTCCAAAGCAGCAGGAGCTATGCAGCTTTTAAGAATTAAATTATGTTCATTTATTCAGTGACTGCAAAATACCCTGCTAAGAGTGTAATAGCTTAAAGGCTTCCTAATCAACTTTACTTCATCATTAAATAATTATGCTTTGTGTATCTGAACTACACTTTTGTCACATCTCATATACAGGCTGGTTAGTGAATATGAGTCATTACCAGGGCTGAGTGAACCATTCATAATTAAACCTGAACCAAGCAAAACTGCCTGGTTTTGAGTTGTGTGAAGCTTTCAGCATGTCTGAGCTAATTTTCCAACAAACTTCGATTCAATTATATCCAAGCCCCAGCAAGA
>NW_005054319.1:3376902-3388700 GCF_000277835.1 Geospiza fortis | reverse complement strand
GTTGATTTTCCCCTCACCTCTGTCCTTCTGTCAGGATCATTACACCTCTGATACAAAGGGATTAATTTTCTTTCTCCCTCCCCTTCTGCAGGCACACAGTGAGGATGGGCATCACTGAGGCTCTTGGAATACAAACCCAAGAAATTAGTGAGCATGTGCTACAAAGTTTTACCTATTTGTAGCTGCAAGTCATGCAGCTGTACACAAGGTTTTCCATGATGACACCACTGGGTGTTATGAGCCAGCTGGTCAGAGAGAAATTACTGCTATAATTCAGAAAGGGAATAGTGATAGCAGTGATAAAGATGATAATTCAAAAAAAAGAGCAAGAAGGGCACGTTCATGCGTTTGATTATTAACAGATCCCAGATCACTCAGAAAATCAAACACCCTCATCAGCTGCCCACAGCCATCTTTTGATGCTGTCAGCAGCAAATCATCCTGCTCTGCTCTGTGGTGGGAAACAGGCTGCAGTGAGAGCACAGACATCTCTGGATGAGTTTTGTTGTTGTGGGGCTTTGCTGCTGCAGGGGTGAGGACAGGCTGTGCTGTGCTCACTCAAGAGGCAATGCTCTGAATCCAGATCTCAGGAGATAAAACAGCCCCATACCAGCAATAAGACACCCAGTTTAAATTGTGATGACACCTCACCATCAGACTGATGTCCTTAGGGACAGGATGGAATAGCTGCTGCCTGCTGTCTGCAAATCAAATCAAAACAAGAGCCACATTTCAAATAAAATTGCCACCTAAAGCACATGGGGAAAAATGGAAGTGTTGGAAGGACAATTGATTGATAGGGAGATATCTTTGGAGTGCACCATTCAATTGCATCATTTATATTTCATTAAGCATGAAATTATGTTTATAATTGTATTAGACAACTCTGGGAGAGATATTAGCTCATAAGCACAGACTGAATTAAAACTATTATTAATTATTACTCTGTTTTTTTCATTTTTAATGAAATTATGGTTGTGAATTCAGAGCAATGGTGAAGGTGTCTTACTTTATTCATAAAAAGATCACTTTGACTGGCTATTGTGTAACTGAGAGGATAGGAATGGCTGTTATTTAATGCAAAAACTATTTCATCCAGGGATGCACTGTGTGTAATCTGAATGGAGAATGGAGATTCCCTGCTCCAAAATGAACAAATGGTCAATGGCAGGAAAATGGTGCAGCAGCCTCAATAACAGGGTGGCCACAGAGTGTGCTGGGGAACCCAGGATGAGGAGACCAAAAACATAGGAAGAGTTTCTAAAACATAGTAATATAAAAACCCCCAAACCCTGCAAAAAATTATGGGAAGCAGAAAACAATCTGCAGCCTCAGGAGGTGTGAGAAAATAGCAGGAAGCAGCACAGAGGGAGGCAGAGGGCAGGTATCACCTGGCGGCTGGGATCTGTGCTGCTGTGCTGGGAGGGAGGTACAAGCCCATTGCTGCACCTCCCTGCTTTGCTGTGCCTTCAGCCAGCACATCACACCTGGGGATGATGTGTCACCGTGCCACAGTGACAAAAATGGCCAGCTGGCAGCCAGCCCTTCTTGCTGGGATCATCCACAAACCCCTGAGTGATGGAGAGGGAGTGACGGCTTGCAGCAAAATGGGACCTTCTTCGTCCAGAAATCAGAGCTGAGAGGTTTAATTTCATCTAAAATCTACCAAGACTATGGCTCTGTTAGACTTTTCCACTTCATCCAGTGATATTAATGCATATGCAAAAATCCCTTAGACTTCAAAAGGCCTTACTCACCTGGTGTAAGAGCAGCAGGATGTTTCCTGAGGTGTTGCAGAAGTGGATGACTTACATTAAAAAATACTCCAACTTTTACACCAGTGTCATGGCACACAAAAAGTTCTTCAGTTCACCTTCATGTATTTTTCTGTAGCTTTCCAGCTCTCACACTTATTCTGCTAATGATTAAGCATCTCAAGCACTTTGAAACAAAGCTTTTCACCTTTAGATATTTTTTCCCCTGTACAATAAGAACAGATTCCTTGCTGGCATTTATCTTCCAACATGCTCTCTGCCACCCCGACCAAAAATATTTTGAAACACGTTCCTTTTCATCTCGGAGCTTTGTTGTGCGTGCCACACAGCCCACTTTTTTATTTAAAGGCAGATTTTTTTTTTCCTTCTCCTTTTCTACTTTCTTCTCCTCTGTGCACAGCTGACCACATGGTTTCATTCACTGGAACAGCCGATTGCGAAATTAGACAAACACTTTGACTTTGCCGCTGGCTTTCGTGGTTGCCGTGCCTCTGAAGGCTCCATTCACCTCTAATTACATGTCCATCGAAATCCTGCAGAGAGGGAACAGTGTAAATCATTAGCCCTCCTAAATGAATGTGCAGCTGAGTAGCTAACAAAGGGATTAGCACTTGACAGGGGAAGCGTTGCATGCTGAAGGAGAGGGTCAGGGGGTGACTGCCTATTACACAGGAATAATTGCCACCCGGTGCTGGGGGAAGTGGTGTCTGCAGGCTCTGCTTGCTGGAGAGAAGCATTTTCTCTCAGCTCTCACCCCTCTGCCTAATCTGCCTTTGCACAAATCAAGGAGTGGAGCTGCTAGTGGGCAGGGGAGCATGGAAATGGGTGCTGGAAATGCAAGGTGGAGTCCAAGAACCTTCCTGTTGGACAGAGGGCTTCCACCCCTCAATAAAACATGTCCTTTTTAGTTTTTAAAAATACTGCTTTGCTAATCCTCCATTGCCTTAATATGGGATGTGGCTTTATACAGCTTGTTTTGAGCTTGTGGGAAACCAATCTCAAAACAAATGTAACAAACTTTTTAAAAAAATATCTTTAACAAAAAGAATATAAAGACACAGTGCAAAAATGTCTTCTTGCCCTACCTAACCTTCTCTTATTTAAAAGCACTTTATGATCTAGGACAATATTCACACTGCAATGAGCCCTGTTGAGTGCTGTTTGGGGACAGCATAGATTAAGCTGTCCCCAAACAACTAATATTTTACCTTTTTGAGAATACAGTTCTTACTCATGGAGTTTAACAGAACTGTTAGTTCTGTGGCCACAAAGGAGGAACAGCTATGGAGGATTTCAAAATGCAGTAACAAATATTAGATGCAATGGGTGGCTGAGTTAGGGGGTCGTGGTCACCGCTGTCACTGTGGTGCTGTTGACAAACTGTCATTGCTGGAAACATGCCACTACATTAGCATAATGTGGCATGGAATATCCTGTTTGTCAGTGAGAGGGATCTTACAGTTAGGAAAGATCCTGGGTGAGACTTCCTGCTGGAATAAATGCTCATCACTCGTCATCACAGCTGTTGTGATTCAAATGCGCTGAGATTCGCTCCCTTCTCTCCAAGCAGCCAAGGACAAAATCCCAGCTAGAATGATTGGGGAGCATCCAGCACATGTTTGGGGTTGAGCAGAAAGGGGCTTTATGTTCAATTTCTGATTTTTTCTTTGGTGCTCTACCTTGAATTGCTTGCTGAGATCACATAGAGGATTTCCAGGTGAGCAGGTGCTGGGTCTGGTGTCTGTTTGGTTGTTTTAACCTCACCAACAATACATGGTGGAAAACCCTTTGGCCAATTTTGGAATAAAAGATGCCATTTTATAGCAAGTTAGCTCAGTCAAAGTAATTAAACTGGACTATATATAACTATGATGTCTTTTGCCCAATTTAAAGACAGTGAATTTTAGTGCAGGCATTTTAAATTATCTAATCAGCCCCAAGAAGAAAATACCTTAAAGATACATAACTAAGTCTGAGAAAAGACACAACAGCAGTAGGGTGATACTGTGCAATGTGAAAATGTTGTTTATATCCAAACATCACACGCACAGTTGAGCATGAATTCACATTAAATCAATTTGAGCTTCAAACATATATTTTTAGATGTGGGTAGAAAGAACTATTTTTCACTCATGGAGTCCCAATATCACAAAGGTTTTAATCCAGTGAAATATATGACTTTTGAAAACCTGAACATGACTAATATTTCCAAAGCCTTGTTGAATAAAAACATCTGAGCACAGGGGTGACACCTGCTTGCTGGTATTGTGAATCCCTTTTGTGGCTTTATTTCTTTCTGTATCTTTAGTGGTTTGTCAGTTTTGCCATGACAAGCCCTGTAGAGCTTTGGAATGAGTGAAGCTGAAGACATGAATCCATCCTTGTGCCTCCTGACATTTTAATGCTCCACTATGGTGCACCAGCAGAGCTGGTGAGGATCACCTGTACACAGCCATCACCTCCTCAGGGCATGTGGCCACTGGCCCAGCTGAGCCACAGATACACAAATAGGAGCCCTTTCACCTATTCATGCTACTCCTGAGCAAAGGCTGGGGGAAAAAAACCACAGAAAAACTGATTATGGGAATGAAAGGAAGTTTTTGCATGAGCTAATGGGCATCCCACACACTGTCTTCCATTCACCATGGAATAGTCCTTCCTCTTGTCTGATAAAGTGACATCTGGTTAGTATATTTGCCTGATTTTTCAGCTCTCTGCATCACTGGGAGGAAAATAATCTCTCTAATTGGTACAGAGAATTTTTTCCAGCATGGATAGAACAGCAGACTCTGTATTGAGATTCCTTCATGGCTGTTGTTGCTATCAGCTTCAGAAGTCACGGAAAAGGAACCTATTTTTGTGTTTATTCGTTCACAGAGCTAACAGATTTGCAGCCTTAGAAACAGTATATAGGTCTAGTTATGAAAGAAATAAAATGCCCTAATTAATTTTCTGCACCACTGAAATGGAGCTTCAGTCAAATGAGGAAAGCACACATTGTGGATGTCAGAGAGCTGTCCTAGGACCAAGCCTCCAGCACTGTTTGGGAGCAAAAGGTAAAATGAGAGATGAAAATGCTAATTAGAAGAGGGGTTTGGATGAGTTAGGCAAATCTCCTTGTAATCTCAAATAAATCAGAAGTTTTCTTGCTGTGTTCTTATCCCATCCCGAGTTTGTTGCGCATTTTGCTCCTGAAAACAGCCCTCAGCCTATTTGGATCCTTCAGGCAGTGACAGTCTGGTTGAAAAGACTATTCCTTTTCCTTATTTAACCCTAAAGGTTATTTTCTAGAGAGATATAAGAAGGTGGTTTCTGTCTTTACAGTGGCACAGGTTTTCTTTAATATAAACAGGCTTGGTCTATTTGGTCTGGAGGGATTTTCGAAGGCCTGGTAGGAATCATCCCCTCAAAGGTGTCTGCGTCTTTCAGAGCTGGACTACAAATCCATCACTGGGCTGGAAAACCTCTTGGTCAGGAACATGTTCTCCAAAGGAAGACCTGGAGACAGTAATAAAGCAAACCTGCTGGAAGTAAGATGAGCAGGATTGTGTATTTTGGGCTGTTTTCCTTTTTGCTATAAGCAGCTGTGTTGAAGCATGGATACTACAGGTAAAAGTGGTGTTTCTCAACTGATTGTATTTGCAGTGTTAGAGTTCTTCCTACTCGGACTACTTAATGTTCCTCAGGAGGCTTTTATCCCAATATGTCTGAACATTTTAGTAACACTCCTTAGTCAGGATGACATTAGTTATTAGCTAAGAGAGGTTTTGATGTCCCCTTTCCAGAAGTGTTCAACCAGCTGGCAAGAAAGGGACAGAAAGGGCTTAAGTTACCCTGGTTCCAGGAGAGCAACAGGCACTACAAAGAATTTTACAAGAAGTTCCTCTTCATAAGCACAAAACTGAAAGTGGTGAATTTGTACAGCTTTGAAATAAAAAGACATGGTAATAGTCTTCTAATTCTCAAAAAGTCTGCAAAGAAGGTGCCTCTGAAATACTCTCCTGGTCACCAAAGGAGCAAAAAGGGTTCCTAGCTCTACATAGAGCAAAATTTTAAATCAGAGATTTGAAAAAGCTTCCTAATGAAGGATATTTAAACAGTGAACCTGGCTGCTAAGGGAAGCTGTAAAATCGAAGTTAGAAAAGACCAATTAAAGTAACACCTGTCTGGAATGGGCACAGCAGGATTCTGCATCCATGCAGTGAAAATGGACTTAAAGCCACTATCATGCTGGGGTGCTGGATTTTATCCTCCAGAGCCTCACTCAGCTCCTGTGATTCCACTTTTGCTACACACATTTATCTCCCTAGACTGTATGTGAGTCCTCTAAGCTCAGCTCTGAGGGTCTTCAGTCTGTCTCACTTCTGTAGCTCCAGCCTGGCTGGGAAAAAAAAAAGGTAATAAAGCTGAAGTATGTGAGATCAAAGTCTTCTCAGGAAGTCATAAGGATTAAAATTAATTTCATTACTGTGGGTAGAGCAACTTTCCCTAGGGAAAAAGGTGCCTTTTTGGCTCTGTTGAGTTGGCACCTCAGCTGACCTCATTCAGGACAAAACTCTACCCCATAACTATCTTTTGGAGGGGCTGGGGGTTAAGGGTGAGGATCCTCGAGGAGAGGGGGTATTTCCCTGCAATCCTCAGTGAGGTGCGCAAAGATTCTCCTGGTTTCCCACAGACTCTGTGCATGTATTATCTCTGAATGGTTCCCTTCCTGGCACACTGGATGAGAAGAGGGGGCATGGCATTCACAGCTCTGGATTCCCCTCTGGAAATTGGGATCCTTCATACCACAGTCAGTGTTGCTTCCTAGGGTTCTAAATTCTTGAATTTAATCTTAGCTATGAGATGCAAGAATGATTCCCAGCACTGTAAGTCAGCAGTATCCCCCAAATAAGTTGATAAAGCAGCTGTGTTGGCTCTAGAGCAGCTTAACTTTAGGCTTCTGAGCATGATGAATTATTGTTTAAGGAGATGTATTCATAATTCTGTTCCTTCCAAGCAGGTGGTTGATATTTTGAGATCCCTGCTGTATCAGCACTATGTATATTTGGCACAGAAACTGCATGAATATTATAAATTCTATATTTAATTGAGTCTCATAAAGAAACCCTGTAAATCATAGTCATCCCATCAAACAAACCAGGAAAATGATGTGGTGAGGTATTCAATAACACAGCTTCTTTTTGTCCCTAAGGGATAGACAAAACTTTGTTGTTTCCCTTAGAAGAAAAAGAATGATGATAGTCAGGTATCTTTGATGTAGTTCTGTTTATCTGAAAAGAACATAAAATCCTAATTCTTAGCATCGAAATCGAGTAATATGAGAAAATACTTTTACATGCAACACCAAGCCTCCATGAGCCAGCACTCAGCCAAAAGGGCTCTCTGTTTAGGCTTTAAGCGAGACCACAATGCCACTATTGAGTCAGGTTGTGTCCTAAGCTTCCTTGCTTCTTCATATTTTCCTTGAAATAGTTCTTTGTGTTTCTCTGTCTCACATATGGTGGCAGAAAATACCACAGCATTGTTTGCTATGGCATAGATGGTGAAACTCCTTTGTTTACATTTGTGAATGTTAGGTGATATTATATATGCTGGGGGGTGAGAGTTAATATTTTGTCGGTTTACTGGGACTGCTAAAATCCAGAAATCCTACTGTGTTTTGCTTTAACTGAATGAGAAAGAGTCTAATAGTTCTTTCCATAAGATACACTCTGAGGCTTTGATAAAGGATCTAAATCACAATAAACTAAAGAGGGGCAGTTAAAACAAGCGTAGGTGTAGGTCTTACCTAATAACAAGGGTAAAATACACAAAGCAATGCAAGCAAAGGGAGATTTATATCCAGTTTCCTCAGGTGGGTTTGAGTCTGTACAAAGCTAAAACTTCTTTCATTGTGTTGTTTTAAGTTCTCTGCACCACTGGCTCACAATGAAGCACTATTTGCACCTACTTTATCTGTAGTACATCTATTACATCAAATCAACAGGAGGTGAGAGAGGCTTGTACTAAATGACTGCAGTTCATTATTTAGCTGTATCTGGCAACGTGAACAAAGGCAGTGGGGGTTGATTTTGGCACCTGAGCTGCTCTGATAGTTTTTGCCTGCAGAGCCCTGGTGGTGGGAGAGAGCAGTTTGCTCGCAGGAGCAGCAGACAGGCCAGTGAGCCCTCAGAACACTCTCAGGAGCACACGCAGGGCCACGTTTTCCTGACAGGCTGCTTCAAGGGCTCTCCAGAGCTATTTGATCAGGTCCTCCAAACCCTCTTCACAGTGCTTCTCTTCGCTGCTCTCACTCTGGCATTCATCACGGGCTATTTTATCTGGGTGAGAGAGGAGCACGCACATGGCTTTGAGTCCACGCAGTGCAGCTACAAATAGACTGCTAGACAGGTCCCTGGCCTCGCTTGTCAGAGTGAAATGGCTGGAAAAGAGCTCTCCTTGAAAGGCCAAGGTGATCCTGGGCTGTCATACCCCAGGCAAGTGCAAGCCTTAGCAGGCAATAAGGGGATCTGTGCCCTCGCTTGTTGCAGGGCAGGGCCAAAGCTTGAGAGTGTTTGCAGATCTGTGCTGAAAAGCCTTTGCGACAGGAGAGGATTGTCCAGGGATGGCAGGAAGGGTGCTTGAGATAAGGAGATGGCAACTGTGTGGCGCAGCACAACAGCGATGCTGAGGAAAAGCCACTCAAGTTCCCAGCTCCTGTCTGAGCGTGAGGGGACATCAGAGCCAAGGGAGATCCTCAGTGCCCTGCCAAGGCCAGTCCTTGTCACTGCCCCACTTCTCATCCTCTGATGCCTCAGGGTTTAGCTTTTATATTTTTCAGATTCTGTGCTGCTTTAGTGTGTATTTCTGAGCTTCATATTAGGGGATGGTGAGCTTTCTTCACAGAGCAGGGAGACAAAACAATTCCTTCTCTAGCTGGGGACCAAGGACAACTGATCCAAATCTCAGGCCCAGGAGCATAAACAACATGGACTGAAGAGACAAAACCAAGAAGGATGAGTCTTCATAAGCTAAAGCTGAAATTGGACAATTAACCCCAATATGCAAATGAACCAGAACTTATAAAAGTGAGAGACCCCGTGAGCCATCATCCATTTTGTGACCGTTTGCGGTCATCCTGGGTGTAGCCCTGGCTGGGCTCTTGTGTTGCCCAAGGTGGATCCATTGAGGCCTCCTAATAAATCCCTGTTTTACTCTTTAGCTCTATCTACTCTCTGTTCTAGGTCAGCCATCACAAAGCATCACCTCCACCACAATCGAAAACCTGTGACAAGCTGCAGTTGTGTCTTTTTGAGATATCTATTTTGATCTTGTTCAGCAGCAAAGTGTACTCTCTACCCATAAATTTGCAGAAGTTTCAGAAAGGAAAAGAGCAATTATGGGAGACCAAAAGGAAGCTGGTGAGAGAACAAGCACAGGAAATGGGTCTGCTGCTGGTTTCCAGTTTGCTCAGAGAAATGGGATGGGTAGCACAGCCTAAGAAATTAACATGGTTCTATTAAGTAATAGACATGATTTACTGTATTTTCCTTTCTATCCAAAATCATCCACAAAAAATGGCCAACTGCTCCCTTTGCAGGAGCAGGAACATTGTCATATGTACCAATGAGGTCACTGAAAGTAAAAAGAACTGTAGAATTAAGTAACTGTGAATAAGATTCTTTGAGCAACCAGGATTTCATGAACCTGGCTGAAGGAGGTCTGAAATGCATTGGAAAGTTACTGTGTTCAAATGCAATTTTCACATTTTCCTATTACACAAAGTAAAAGATACTTTGCCTACCAGAAAAGGGCCTGAGCTTTACTGTAATAGAAGTTGAGAAGTAATTCTGCTGAAGTCATTGGTGTGAGCTAATGAGCTGTGAATATACTTTAATATATGAAACAATACCTGGACAAGGATTCCTGTTGATTTCAGAGGGACTATTTGTACGGCCAGTTACTGCTCTGTACAAGTCTATGAGCATGTGGGTTTCTGCTAAAATAAGATTACATGTCTATTAGACTATCCAGAAGCTACAACACTGCAATATATGGTATTACCATGCACTGAAGATAGGTCCTTGGGAAATTATTCAATAGAAATATGTAGGAGACCAATTTCCTCAGTAACAGCAAATCTTTCAAGCACTGCAGTTTAGGTGAGGATTCAGCTCTTGGAATAGAATCCATTTAACTTTGGATTTGGAAAAAACAGTGCTGGAAGTTAGGGAGCAGCAGATTTATGTGTCACTGGATTATAGTGGTGAGGCTATTTTGCAAATAACCTGCCCTCTGAAACTGCTGACTGTAAGATGCTTTAGGAATATTGACATTTTGCCACAAGTAAAGAAAGCTCACGCTTAACTCATACACATTTTCCTTGCATTAATGAAACAATCCCCGTGTCCTCATAACAATTATAAAAACATCTTTCACTTATTATGCTACCCTGCAGCAACGAGAAGGGTATTGATCCAGGCCTACATTTCATTTACAAAAAAAAAAAAAAAATTCTGGGGAGAAAACAGAGGATATGAAATACTCCAAAACATGAAGCAAATGACTTCATCTCAAAGAAGAAACAGCCCTTTCAAGAAAAGTAAAATGCTCAAAGTATCTTAAGAATAAAGAAACACAAGCACCTGGGTCTATGAACTGCTCTGGAGTAAGCTGTTTCTTACTGCAGTCATAATAGAGGCTCAAGCAGGGGAAATATTCCTTTACAAAACAAAACAAAAGCATGGGAGGTCACTCCAGAGGTTTTTATGTGGTTTAGGCATGGGGAACTGAATAGACACAGGCTGCATTTTTTTCCCGGTGAATCACAGGGCCCTTGCTGGCACTGTGAACTGGCTCAAGAATTCCAGGGTCTCTGTTCAGCCCTGACAGCACAGTTTCCATACCAGTGCTTTGGTAACTTTTCCAGTGCTCTGCAGCATTTCCTCCTGAACCTGCCTTGTTGATGGTGAGAGGACAGCAAACACTCAGTGCCTGTGCCCCAGGACAAAGTCCTCTTGATTGTCCTTTCAGCCTTGCTCCTTCCTGTAGCCAATCCAAGGGGTATTGGATCAGAAAAATTGGCTATAGGCAGGGACAGTGCTGTTGAAGGTGCATTTAAAGAAGAAAAAAGTTGAGTTTCACAGCTGAAAGAGCTCCTGAGAAACCTAAAACCTGTCACTACTTACACAGAAGATCTGACACCAATGTCCTTTTGAAATACTGCAAATTGTGCCCTGCCTGCAGCGCCAGTTCCATCCATGGCACGTGGGCAGCTGTGAGCATGAGGAAGTGCTGCCTTCCTCTGCCCCTGGGGGATTTGTTTCCCCTAATCCAGAACGTTTCAGTATTTTTATATTTGCTTTCTGTGCTGTTTTTTTCAGGTGTGCAGCTCTCGAGGAGCAATCTGGGCTCTGATTCCTCAAAAATGTGTCAATGTCATTCTCTGTATCACTGAATTCTAAAAATCACAGTTTCAGTTGCTACAGCATTTATTGCATTCAGCTTTCCTCTTTTTCTGAGGTTGAGTTGTTTAATTTCCTGAAACTTAGTAACGAAATCAACACAGAAGGCCAGAGCTGTTCCTTGTGTTCTAAATACATATTCAAAAACTCTCAGCTAATTAGTGCTAAATTAAAATGCAAGAGGAATATCCTTTATTTTTAGGTTATATGGATAAATCACTTACTTCCTTTACTGTTTCTGAAGAAAGATCAGCCACTGTGTGCTGTTAGTGCCCCTGAGAATAATAAAAAAGTCATCAGAAAATGATATCTTGATAAAACACGACCTTTAAAGCTGAAGCTGTGGGAGCAAACCAAATAAAAAATGTTTTCAGAATGCACACGAAAAGGTCTGCAATGAAAGGAAAACTGATTATTCTCACATTCTTAATTATTTTAGAAGATTGATGCAATTAAATTAGGTATTATTTTAAAACAGTGGGATTCCACACCATGCTGGCTCCATTATTCATTTTTGAATGAACTTTCATTTTTTCTATTTATGAAAATACTGATTTTTATACTCACGCTTTTCATT
>NW_005054319.1:3337803-3376892 GCF_000277835.1 Geospiza fortis | reverse complement strand
AGCCATGTGGTCTGCCTCCCTTGCAATTACTGACTATGTCCTTATCCATTTGAAAGGTTTCTAGCAGCATACAACAGCTGGGGTCATTCTTATTGCTCCTGAGTAATCTTGTTTGGTACAAACACCTGAATTCCCAAAGGAGCCAGCCACTGTCTCAAGGTTTCTGCGTACAGAAGCTCTCATGCAGGGAAAAAAAATAAATTAAACCCCAAAGATCTTTGCCAGCATTATTTCATTTTCTTCTCCTCAGATTCTTGTCCTGATTTTTAAATTACACACAAGTGGTCTCAAAGTACTTAAGCCAAGGTCAAATTTTTTCTATGTTTTTGCATAATGCCTTAAAATATGAATTTCTAATCTCTTATTCTGACTGGGTAGGTCATCTGCCCTAAATATAACAAATAATATTAAAATTCAGGCTTTACTGATGTTGAAATTAAATGAGGAGCTGTGAGGATGAGCAGGACTGAGGGGGTGCATGTGTGACCTTTTTCAGTAATCCCAGTTTGGATCTCTAGATTAAATCTGTTCTCTTTGAAGAAATACATTACCACAAAAGCCCCAAAACAGCCAGAAAATACACAGCATCAGCAGTGCAGGGTTAAAACTTGAATTAGGTTGAAGAACCAAGTCCGTGGGAGGGGGTCTATTCTTAATTGAACTGAAGTCCTGCTCACAATGAGGAGGAAGCCTGTGAAACACCCAGCTAGGTTTTCAATGTTAGTCACATTCCACAAGGCTTTCCTGGCTCTTGTGGGTTGGCAAGGCAGAGGAAAGGTAATGAAGCACTAAGATGTGAAGTTAAGACCCACATCTGTTGAGGACTGCAGAATTCCTGAGGCCAAGGAGCTGAAGGACAAAAAGCTCACCCCATGTGTGTCATGGATGGTGATTTGCACTCCTTTTGGAGGAATTCCCTTGGGATGTGGTTGTTTGGGACCGATTTAAAGGTCCCAGTTTGCTTCCCTCTCTTTCCTTTCCCTTTGTCCTAAGGAAGGGACCAGTCTCAGCTGACTCCTGCTGTTTGTGTGGCAGGATCTCAGCTTGTCTCAAACCCCAAGGCACCCACAGACACCTGCAGGAAAGACACTTGTTACATCCAGCCAAAGGCAGATTCTCTAGATAATCTTGCCAGAAGCAAAAGTCTTGTTAATTTTCCTATTTCACTCCACATGTTATTAAACATAAAATATCAGTGCAGTACAAAGCTCACAAAAGAACGGCACGGACACATTTCTAAGATGCTGAGAAAAACAGACTTTAGGTTTACTTAAGTAATCACTAAATTCCTGAAGGAGAGGCAGCATGTTTTGTGTCTTTCTACATATTTATTATTTCTTTCTGTTCTGCTCTTGGTGAGCTATTCAAACAAGGTGGGAGAAGTTTCATCTGAACTTTTTATCCAAATTTTTCTTCAATGGCAGTTGGCCATTCCCACCTGGATACCTCTCACCTGTCTGGTGAGGTTAAACCATCCTGGTCCTGCAGTCAATGACAACCAAGGTGATACAAATCCCTGGGTTTGTCCTCTCTTTACTGGAATCAATTTAATTACAACCTTTAGCACAAGTCCAGAGTGCCAAATTCCCTCCACATCTGTGCATCCTGATGTTTTCTCTGCTCAGTCAGGAGCTGGTGAGCCTACACCCATTATTGGCAGCCATGTGATACATCAATGTGATTCTCCAGCAGCTGATTTGCAGTGAGGATTCATTTTCACTTCCAGAGGTTTCTGGAAGCTTCCAAAGGGGCAGAGTTGTCCCTTTCAATTCTCTCTTTCTGAGTTGCATCTCGTGGTGCACTGTTGAAGCCAAGCAGCCTGAAATTTAGGCAGAGGATGGTTTCCAGGGTGTTGGCCATTCATTGAGAGTTAGAGCTGAGGCAGTGGCTACTGGAGATCCAGCTGGAATTGCTAATGGTAAGGAGCTGAAGCCAAAGCAACCCAAGCCAACAGAATTATTGGAAGGCAGTGAGACCTGTCTCTGGGGTCTGTCCTACTGAACATATGTTTGGAACTTGAAAAAGGAAAGGGACATCTCAAGGGACATGAATCAGACCAGTTGAGCAACACTGGAAACTTGAACATTGCTACAAAGCCAAAATATCTTTGTTTTAGCATATCCAAAATTTATTAAAGCAAAATAGCAGAGAAACAAAATCTGATCCAAATTGATATTTGGAAGAAAATGTTGACAAAGAGCATAATCTATATGCCAAGTGTTCCCTTAGGAGCAGACTAATTTTGCACAGACATTCCTGAATAGGAGATACATTCATAAAAATCTCTTGTCACTGGGTTTCAGCACAGCATGGGAACTCCTCACGGAATTAGTTTCCAACCACGACTCAATCCTCTCCTTTCTCTCCCTCTCCCTCTCCTGCTATGACCAGTTAGGAGCAGCCACTCCCTCTCAGGCTCTCCACAGGGGTTAATCCTTTCTCCTGTGTTAGGCAGCCACTGGGATTGCCCTGAGAGTTTCCAAGGTAGAAAGAGAAAGTAGAAGTAAAAAGCAGCTCCCTGTATGATTTCTGAAGCATGCAAAATACAACAGTAATAAAACTAGTAATGAGCTCATTATAATAGAGATGGTCTCATTAGCAGTGCACATGCCAATCATATCTGTGGCCAGGTTCCTGATGGTGCAGAGAGTCCTTTAGCACTGTTCTTCCCTGCTCCAGAAGTATAAATCCTATTTTAAAACATCCAATTTGTGCAGTTCTTGGGCTGCTATCCCTCCCTTTGCTCCCCAACAGGCCACTGCAGTTTGTAATGCCTGGACACACGGGGTGTGGGGGGTGGGATGCACATCCCTGTGCCCTGCCAAGGCCACTGCCTGCCCTTCCCCTCCAGGCCCCCACTGCCACAGGAGCAGGGAGAACTCCATTTGCTCCACTGGCAAGAAATATCTTGATCATGCAATGGGAAAATGTATTTGGAAATATTTTAATTGGGAGGAAAACAGTTTCCATCAGTGTGCTGGTAATGAATTTAGGGCATTTGCAGGTGCACAGTAAGAATGGGGATGATAACAGAGTTTCAGCCATTTTGGGCCAGTGGGAGCTCAGTACTCACGACTGTGCATGTCCTGCTGCTTCAGACATTCCTCCCAGGAAGCTGCAGTGCAGGGTGATGCACTGCCTGTGGCTGGAGTGAGGTTCATCCCTCCTCTTCCACCCCAGACAGGTGGTGTGGCTTCTTCCCTTCCAAAGTTTGAGGCAGAAATATCATCTTGGCTGAGAATGTGTTGGCCACTGGTCATTCTGAGGGAAGAAATTGCCAGCCAGTACAGCCTGCAGACAAAATTTTTGTTTTCATTTGTAATCTAGGCTACTAGAAATGTAGAACTCCATCATGATCTGCCAGGTAATAATGAGCCACGCTCTTCAAAAATGTACTTAAAATTGAAAGTGATTAAAGATGCTCCAGCTTGCAATTGCCTGTTACTCACTTGTGCTCTAAACAGTTCGTTTTTCACATCATTCCAGGGAGCTGTAACTCCTTAAAGCAATGTTCCTGGTAATTAGGGGAGAGCAGCAGCAGCAGCCACTGAGCATTATCTGTGCTGCAGCAGTGCCAGGAGTGCTGCCTTCTGCAGATGACAGAACAAGTGTGACAGAGAGGCAGCACCTGGTCCCGCTGCTCTGGAAGTGACTACTCACCAGGACCTCAGCTTGGTTCAGAGAAATGCTGAACCTGGGGAGGCTTAACCCAGCTTGGTCTGAGCTTCTAGGATCACTTTTGGACTCAGAAAGGAGCTCTGGTACCCCTCAGGAACATGGCACTGCCTGTAGTCTGGGCAAAATTCCTGCCTCTCTGAAGATGGCCTGGGAATAAGAAAAGGCTTTTAGGGATCTATTTTTAAGCTCTCTACTTTTTAATTCTGAAGCATAGTTAAAGTAGCTACAACAGACAGAAACATCCTGCCACTAAACCTCAACCCTCTGCCTTTGCCTTCATGGCCTTTATTCTGTACACGTTTTTGATTTACCCATTTTACTTTTCAGATAAAGTTAAATGAGACCTAGGGTTTTTTCTGTTGCAAAAGTAGTGCTACTTTGGTCAATAAATCTATCAGAGTGATACCACAATGCTTAAATAAAGTAGCAATATAAATAAATGATTTTCAAAATCCCAGGCACTTGAGACAATCACTCTATACCAGACACAGTAATTGCAGGACCAAGTGCTGTGGTTGTCCTGGCTGCCTCCATGCCCAACCCAGGGCACAGAATGAACCCTAATAATGGCTCAAATAGTTTGTGACAGTGAAAAACGTAATTTTTGTGTCCATGGGCTCCTCTGGCTGGAAGCTGCCTCCCTGTAGAGATGCACCTACAATACACAAAGCATTATTTTACTGTGGGGTGTTTTCAGTTGTGCTTCCCATTTTGCTGCTCAAGTCATCACATCCTCACCCCACCTCTCCTCAGGTTGCTGTCACCTGTGACACTGCCTGGTGGGGCCAAACCTCCTGAGAAGAGCCAAGAGGGAGAGAAGGGAGCAGTGCTGGCAGACCAAAGGTGGGGTGGAGACCCAGGGCTCCAGGCTGTGCTCACTGTGCTGGGTGCAGCCGTGCTGTGACACATCTGCAGTTCTGATGGAGACAAACCTGTGCTGCATGAAGCATTTCTTCTCCCTCTTGTGTCTTTTCACTTCTCTGTGATCAACTGTGGGCTTCCAGAGCTCCTGGATTCATAGCTGGCCTTACATGAGCCTTTGGTCTGGCAAGTGGCATGATGCTTCATTTTAGCTTGGAAGAGGATATTGTGTCATACCAATGCTGTTTTGTCTTTAAGCAGAGGGCAGTGATCACAGCTGCTGAGTTAGTGAATTTTATCACAATAAAGTAACAGCAATAGTTTTTATCTGGTTGGAAAGAATGTACACACAACAGTGTGTAAACAGCAAGTGGCAATATTACTAATAATTACCCTTGTTACTAATGGCAGGGACTTATCTCAATATTAATAAGAATAATAAGCTTGTTCAAGATGACTTCATCTCATTTAAGCTCAAGAATTAATCTCAATAATAAGGAAAAATAGAAGCATAACCAGGAAGATGTATGTAAAGACTACAGAGAAACTGTGTCAAAACTATGGTGAACAAAATAAATGTGCCTTCTTACTCTGGTATGCATGATTAAAACCACCCCAAACCTTAAGTTGTATAGGATGCATTTATGCAAGGGGAAAAGCTACAAGGATGAGGATACTCCTGGGCTTTACAGGAACAGTGAGATCCCCAGCTGGAGATGGCAGGAGGCTGCAACATGGCACAGAAGCAATGGGGACACATCTGTCAGCTTGGGCAAGGGACAACTGTCCAGTTCTGAAATGTCATCCCACTGCTGGTGGAGTCCTGTGCTGCAGAGGCTGCAGAAGAACAGCAGCTGATTTTACTGGTGAGGAGTTTGTGATGGCTGGAGCTGCCCCCCATGCCAGGCACAGCTAATCCCCCCAGGACCAGCAGGTCTCCCTTCCATGCAGAGCCTGGAGCTGCCTCTCACTGCTGCCCATGCAGGGCAGGCAGAGAGATGCGTGCCTCAAAGCACAGGAGGACAGCTGAGAACACGAGTGAGCCAAAGGAAATGAAAGAACAGCAACCAGCAGATGATTAATGGCACTGATATGAACCCTGCTGACAGCGCCGAGCCTGGGCACCTCTGCTGAAACTGATTAACTTTGTCTCCTGAAACATGGGAACTAAAGGAAGAGAAGCTACCCACTGGGAAATGTCTCAATCCATAGAAAAGTAATGAGAATGTTTGGGCTGAAAGAACTGGCTGGAGAAAAATTTTGGCAACGTCTGCCTCTCTTTATCTGAGCGCTTAACAACCACTCGGCTCAGCATGCAGATTTTGGGTTACCAGTTGCACGTCTCCTGGCTAAAAAGTCAAAAGGCAGTAGCACAGAAATTGATCTTCATTTTTTCTGAAGTGGTTTGAAAACCTTCCTGAGTTGTGTTTTTCCACCCTGACCTATATTTCTGTGATGATTCATTTTTCTGTTGTTTTTTCTCAAAGGATGGCAGAGAGCACAAGCTTTGCCTTAGTTGGGTTTTCCCACCCTCATTGCCCCCATCTCTGCATGGAAAAACCATGGCCACAACTGGGGGCAAATCCCTCCTGGACCACCAACCTCCCATCTCACTTACAGGATTAGGGCAAGTTTCTTTGGCAACTTCAAAGGCAGAAAGAAAAGTCCAATACACATTGAAATACTTGTTGCCTGGTGTCTCTGTGTGAGACATGACGAGTTTTCCATCAGGGAGTTATGGTGTATTTATTCATGTCATAAAAAGAACTGCTCAGTGGCAAGCAGAAGTCACTTGTGGGTTAGTCCTGGCATGAAATTTCCACAAAGAGTAAATAAGAGCTTTTCTCATGCCTTGGGATTATGACAGGGATCTGCATCCTCCTTTGCCTGAGAGCACCGGACTTGGATTTCCAAGTGATGTGAAATACAGGTCTGCACTCTGGAGCCACATGGACTTACCTGTCTGGGCCATAGCACAATGTGCACTTCATAAACAAGGGCATGGCTTCACTTTATGTGGCTGGGGCACTTGCACCCAAGCAAAGAAACAGAATATAAATTTTATTGCTTACCACATTTCCTTCCCTTGTTACCCTCCAGCTTCACTCTGCTGAAGAAGTTACAAAACTTCAGTATTGTGTCAAAACACTGGAGACCAGCAGGATTTTAAGGCCTGATTCATAACTCACAGAACATCAAAGGAAAACTCCCAGTTTCCCGAGTTTCTTTTTCTCATTTCTGCATTTGGGGTCTGGCCACAGCTGACTTTTTGATATGCAGAATAAGCACAGCCCAAGCTGTCCAACTTTGGTGGCATCCTATTGGGCTGAGGCAGAAAAAGCCTTGCACAACATCTTCTAATGATTCATATTTTGGGGAGGAGGAACATCACCTCTAGGAATTCAGCTTTATTGGATACTGTAATCCAGAAGAGATAAAAGCACTTACTAATTACTGCTGGGTTTTGTTTCTTTGAAGAATTGGGTTAAATCTCTTTTGAAAGAAGATGTCTGTTTGTGCTCGTTAGATGTATAATTTAATTTGTTTAGGATTTTTTCCTTTTCTAGGGTTTTGTTCTAACGATATCTGTGCTTTTCAGTCTCTTCTTTCCCTCTCTTTTCTTCCCAAAGTTATGAGCTTCTTATACACCCTAGATTTATTTTCTTAATACAACAATCATCATCCCCAAGCTGATGCATCTTCTTTGGGGCCTCATTTTTTTTTCTTCTTTTTTCTCCATTGAAAATTCATTCCCTTTAAAAAATGGGGGGGAAAGGGTGCTGCTCTTGCTTGCTTGTTTAATAATGCTGAGATTTATTTGCTTATGGACCTTTCCTGACTGAAACCTGTATTTGTGCTACACTGAAGAGAGAACTCAAAATATATACTTTGGAAAAGGAAAAAAAAAGTAATATTGTAATTTATCTGTCAACCACTACTATGCAACACTGCAGAAGGAGAGGAAATTGGGCTGAAAGGGATCTTGGGGCTTCATTTAATTCATAATTCTTCCCCAAGCCAGGACCAACTCTGCCTACATCATTCTTGACAGATGTTTTTCTAACCTGTTCTTAACAGCCTCCAGTGGCACTGGGTACACAACCTCCCACGGCAATTTCTATTAATATGCAACTGTTCTCACTGTTAGAAAGTTTTTCCTAATGTTTAACCTGAATTTCCTGAGCAGCAGTTTAAACCTGGGAGTTCTCATCCTGTTCACATGTATTTGATGTTGTTAAGTCAATCCAGCTGAGGGAAGTGGTTTAGCACAGCTCCCAGGAGCTTTCTGCACTTGTGTTCCTTTGTAATTTTAGACACGTTTTGAAAAACCCACCCACTGAGAGCTACACCCAAAATGCAAATAGAGATCAGCTGTTTGGCCTGCCCATGCCTGGCATCTCTTGGGATTTTGTTGTGTTCTGGGGGAAAGAACAACAAATAAAAACCTGCACCAGGTTATATGCTTGGGTTACAACCTTTGAGTGTTGACTGGGTATTTATGTACTGACCACATCAGGATTTGCATGATTTATTATAAGTGAGCTCTTTCCCCTTCCCCCCATCCTGAAAACAACACCCAAAAATCAGTAATACCCAAAAATAGATATTACTTCTAGCTTGCAGTGCAAATAAAGAAACACTTTGATGGACTATCCTATTTCTCATCTATAGGATGGGAATATGGACACTGCTATTGACTCCTGGATGCTCTCATGGCTCTATAAATGAAGACTAATGTTGCAGTCAGCTTTACCTGGTAGATTCATTTGGGTCAGACAAAGAGCTCTTCCTTTACCCAATTTCCTATGTTAAAGGGAATTATTAAAAATCTCCAATATATTTGCAAAATGCTCTGAGATGTAAGTCTGAGGTATGCCCTGTTTTATGGCTCTCAGATTTAGGGATTATCAGGAGAGTTGATGAAACTCCTGGGTGTAAAACTCTGCATGAGGGGAAGGAGCTCAAAGACTTCACACAACAGTTCCTGATCCTCCTAGGGCTGAGAGGGCTGAGAGGGATCTCATTTCTGGCAGCCACTGGTGCCCCCCAGCCTTTTCTCTTTCTCTCTGAAGCAGCACTGGGAGCTTTTCAGGGCTTTTGCACAGGCAAAGGAGACATCTGCTAACCAGGACACAAAACAGCTGGGTCACAGCTCTTTTGCTGCTCCTGGCAGTGGCAGTGAGTTTGCCAGCCTCTGGCACTGGCCTTGTCTGGTTATTAGTATTTGTTTTCATCATTAATTTTTTTACTACAATTCTAAATAACAATGGAATAAATTCCTTTCCAGAAGTGATTTTTTTTTTTTATTTCCAATTACTGCTCCCTTCAGCAACGGGAAGGGAAATATTCCTTTTGGATTGGGGTGTGATTCCTTCATGCTGGGTGAGGGGGCATGGGGAGCTGTGGTCAGAACAAAGTGGCTGTTGGAATCAGACAGAAGAGGAAGGGGTGCCTCAGGCATTTGGAAAAGCTGGCTTCTCTAGTTCTAGAGAGCTGTAGCCTTGGAGGCACAAACCCTGAAAATGTGGAGGTCCCACAGCGTGACAGACCAAGCTGGTAGGAAAGCAGGGAGGATCTATCAGACCACAAATGAGCAAAGAATTGAAAGCTTTTTTTTTTTTTTTTTGATTGATGCCAAATGATTGTGTTGCTGGCCTTGGGAAAATGAAATACTGAACAACAAAACACCATCATTTGGGGCTAATCAAAGATTTCTTGCTTAGCCTCAAGCTGAAACAGTTTTGGTTTATTTGATCCAGAAAAAAAAAGATAAAAAATATTGCGGACACATTTAAAAATGAGGTATTTTGGACTGGAAAAAAGAAGGACTAAATTACTTTGTTTTCTTCTCCAAGTTTTGACCAGCTTTCTTGTATGAAACTGTTTCACAAATTTGCCTCAAATAGGTTTTGTCCAAGAAAAAAAATAATAACAATCACAACAACTCTTGCTTTAACTCAAGCTGTTTTCCCTTTGGCAGGGCACCATAAATGCATCATAAGGACTGCATTTCCAGTGCCCTGTGATCCCTTGCATATCTCAAGGTGATGTGCCAGGTCCCCCTGTGCAGGTCGAGGTCCTGCTGTGCCCAGAGTCACAGATAAGTAACAAAATAAATCCCAAAACTACAGAGCTCACATTTTATTTTCACTGCCTGCTGAAAAGAGCTACGAGATTTGGCCTGCAAACCCTGAGACTCCTCTCCAAAAAGATGTTTGACTTTCACCTCAGTGCAGAAAATGTGACTGCAGCAGATGCTGAGGCTGCAGACACAGAGAGACCTCGACCAGCACATGGTTTATCACTTCCCTCCTAAGTGACAAATCAATAAAGGCTCTTCCAAACCAACCCACAGGTCACACTGCAGCAACAAGGCTGTGAGCACAGGCGGGGCTCAGTCTCACAGGTGGGAGCAAAGGCCCAGTGCTGCCATGAAAAACCTCAGAAGCACAGGGACAAAAGAAAGCAGCATAGCACCAAGAGATGCACACTGATTTCCACAGAAACTGCCCTGTTTGCAGCACTCCCCTGGAGCAGGAAGGTGCCAGTGGAAAATGATTTCTAGAAGGAACCTGGTGCTGACCTGCACTGCCCACAGCACGGGCAGGACACAGTGACTGGCTAAAGTGCAGGTTCAGAAACAAAACGTTTTTGCAAATGGAGGACCTTAGGTTGGGCCTGAACTCTGAGCAATCAGAACAACATTTAAGAGGCTGATTAACTGCCCTGAGCAGACTGAGAGAGTTCCTGGTACAGCCCTGAGTCAGGCTGTTCACTCCCACCCACAGTGGGGCAACATCCCACTGGTGGCATCACCCCCTGTGAGGTGACTCTCCTGGCTTTCTGGAAATTATAGTGCTTAGCATTCTCTTGTAAATACTGAAATAGATCTAATTATTCATTTAGTCAGGGCAAAGGAATCTCCTGCTGTTTTCCAGAACCAGGCAAAATGGCCAATTGCAGCAATGCAGGCAAGAAAGGCAGCCCAGTCCCATCTGGAGCACATGCAGGAAGGCTCTCCCTCACTCTGCAGGCATCTGCCAGCCCTACACCTCTCATCAGAAGTGTTTGTACAGCACAGCAGAAAATTCAAGGACTTTTTTTTTTTTTTTTGCTACACAATAAAACGCCCAAGCCCAAACCAGTGAATTCTCCCAATCCAAATGGTGCCAATGCACAGCAGCCCAGCCATAACCTCTTCCATCAGCTGCCTTGGAGGAGGGTGGAGCTCAGCTGTGGTGAGGTGCCCAGCCAGCCTGGTTCCCATGTGTTCCTCTTGCATTGCTTTGCTCCTCTGTGGCTCATGGAGCAGAAAACAGGAGTGACAGCAGTGTGAGAGGCAGTGCCCTGCTCTCCCTGGCTGCCTGGCAGCTCACTTAGGCTGTAATGAATGGGAACTGAAAGCTCCTTGGGCTGACAGCCCCAAACACCAGCTGTGGAGCTGCTCACACACCTGTAGAGGACACAGGACAGAGTGCAAAGACAAAGCTTTTAATCACCTTGTGTGTTATCAAATCCCCTCCTACTTGCAAGGATAAGATGAATGCCTTTGGGTTGCTGGCTCCTGACAGTGCTGCCATCATTCCTCCCTCTTGGAGCTTCCTTTCTCAGTTTTGTGCTTTTAATATGTCACTTTTTTCCTCTTTTCTCCCTGCAGCCATTCTGCCCTGGTGTGTTGTTCCCCCCAGCATGCAGGGACAAGCTCTTTGCTCCACAGAGCCTTTCCCAAGGGAGCACCACGTCTGCACCCACAGGAAACCCCTTCCCACCTGCTGAGGGGGATTCAGAAAGCCACAATTTTTTCCCTTTCCCTCTCCTTAATGAACTATCATTTCCAGCCCTTGCATGGCCCAGGATGTTGAGCGCCCCCTCGTTTTGCTTTGCCCTTCCCTGTGTGTGGCTGAGTGCCCAGAGATGCTCCCACACCATCCATGCCTGCAAATCCTGGGCTGCTCCCTGGGCCAAGCAGAGCAGGGGGAAGAGAAAGCACAAAGCCCCAAACCTGACACTCCCCAGCATCATGAGGCAGAAGGGAATTCCCTGAGTTAAACTGAGGTGCTTGGCAATACAGATGGGAAACTCCTTTTCCAGTTAGAGCTTGAGTCAGCTCTGTCCCACCCAGGGACAAGGGAATGGTTCCAGCAGCAGAAAGAACAGATAGTGGAGCTGCCTCTGTAGTAATTGCATTAATTCCTTTATGGCTTGTTTTCCAGTCCAGAAATAATCAATAGAAGTTACAGAACATACTGAGTTATGCTTTGCTTGTTTTTCTAAAATTATGAACCACTTTATGAACTTGTTGTCAACACCAACTGCCAGAAAGGCAAACTAGCAGACTCTGTAATCTCTGCTTTAAGAATCTGGCCATTCCCAAATTTCTTTCAAAGTCATGCATATTTTAAAACTAACATCGCCTGTGGTTCCTTTAATTTGATTTTTTCTTATTATTTCTCATTTTCTCAGCCATCCATATACCCCTGCACCACAATCTTAGAGTTTTCTCTACAACCACAAGCTGTTTTATAATTACAGCTTTTATTGTATTCCAGAAATGGATGCTGTCAGTCAATATTTGAAAGTTCACAGTCGGTTTGTGACAGAGCAATCCTGAATCATCTCAGTTTATGCAGGAGCTCAGACTGTGTTTATTTTACTCCCAGCCAGCAAAGCAGATATTGCTCTGAGTGTGGCCAGCTGAAGTCACAGCTGGTGGGTCAGCTCAGCTCTCCAGTCGGGGCTCCATGTCTTGCTGCTTGCCAGCCTGGGCTGGTGTTTCATGACCAAGCTCAGGTCAGGTCTGTGCTGTTGCAATTCACAAATGCACAAATATGGTTTGGATCAGAGTCAAGCCTCAACCAGCACCAGTTGCAGGGGGGCAAAAGCCTTTCCTATTGCACAAGGGAACATGCACAGGAAGAGAACTTGGTGCTGTGGCCCAGTGTAAATCAGCTCTTGAAATTAAGACTTTGCTCCAGTGATGACTAATCTCTTTGCATAATTCCCCTCTGGATGTTTTGGATACAAACATGTTGTTTCTCCTGTAGTGCCAGATTTCAGAGGGTCTTTCTTACTATTCATGTCAAATCTAGTTGGGCTGCAAGTCTGTCTCAATAAAATGAAAAAATTGCTCATATTTGGAGACTTAGACATACCAATGTTTTCAGAAGAACACATCTCCCATTTTAAAACATATGTTTCCTCCTTTGTATCTGTTTTGTCTTTGGGGCTTTTTTTGCAGGCTTCTTAGGAAATGTGTTGGCATGAACAATATGTTTCAAGCAAAGAGAGCAAATACTTTCAGAAAACAAAGTTTTTAAAAGTCATAATGTTTGATTCATCATGATAAACATCTGAGTTATTTACTGTCCCTCCAGGGAGGGCATCATAGTATTGCCCAAGACAGAAAGGCCCAATAAAAACTGTTACAGTCCTGAAGAGCAAATGCTGTAAATTATCTGTACCATACACTACAGCCAAAAGCTGCTCACAGAAGGGTTTGCTATGATGACTCACTTCCAGGGAAGCTGTCTTCTGCTCAGTAGAATTTTAAGTGGCCAAAGGGAAGAAAATATGCAAAATAATCAAACTCCTAAGTGTTCACCCTCTTCCAACATCCCCAGATGAGCCCTTGGCTGGATACACCCCACTGAATCTCTGCAGGGCAAAAGAGGAGAGGTCAAAGCAGAGAAAAGACTTCTCTGTTCCTTTGGAGCAACATTTATTTGTACTTCCCCAAATCATCCACCTGCCAGCATGACAGTCACTTATTTCCCAAACTTTCCACCTAAAACCAGATCCTCTTCAGGAAATGGGGACTGAAGAGAGCAGCTACAGGAGTGAGCAGGGATTTCTGAGCCTGTTCTGCAGAGGATGCTGGTCCAGAATGGCTGAGGGTGGCAGGGATCTGTGGAGGTCATCTGGTCCAGGCAGTCACCTAGAGGAAGTGGCCAGACTGTGTTCCGATGGCTTTTGAATATTTGCAAGGATGGAGAATTCAAAACCTCCTCAGGCAACCCCTGCCAGTGCCCAGTCACCCTCACCATTGTGGTGCCCATAGTTCAGATTTGCATCAGCCACAAAAAGCCTGAGACAGAAAAAAAGATTGTCAGAGAAATGAAATATTCCCACCTTCAGCCCCACCTTGCCAGGCTAAAGCAGGAGCTGGAACAGCCCATGGGCTTTGGTCAATAAGTAAGCAACTGTGAATTCAGTGGGTTTAGTGGATTCCTCTTCTGCAGATTCAAGCCCACTTGAGAGATTTGTTTTTATCCAGGAAATGCCTCTAGGAATCTTTCCTTTAAAATCCTTACAGATTATATCTGGCGTGATTGAACAAGCCAGAACACTGTCTCTGCTCTCAAAATTCACTAAGAACTTAGAAAAATTAGCTTCATGTTGTGTTCCAGCCTAAACTGATCTTTTGTATGGGACAAAGTTTCCCTCTAAAGTAATTCGTACCAGGTCCAACCCAACATGTGTTACCAGTTCTTATCCCTGCGCTCTGTGCTCTGGGTCACAGAGCTGGTTCCAGGCTCAGTGAGAAAACAGAAATGTTCTCTGTACGCTGTTCCCTTGTGAGGAACACCTCAGCCCTGCTAGGAACAACTGTGCCATCATTTGTTTTATTTCCACTGTCTGCTCCCAAGCACCTTCATCAGAGGCTTCGAGTTAGGAGTTAATTAAACTGACAGCGCTGCTTCACTGCAATTCAGCGCAAAACAATTGAACTTTTATCTGATCCAATTTCTCAGAAGTGAAACCAGGCAGTGCCTGGTGAGAGAGGGAGGTCTGGAAAACACAGTCACGGGTCAGGGGGGTTGTGCTCCCTTTGCATCACTGCTCCCAAGACACAGCACATCAATGGCAGGAGTGCGGCTGGGCTGGGTGTGGGGAGGTTTGATGTGGAGCTGGTGATGGCAAAGGGTCGGGGAGACTGAGGAGCTATAAATGGGGGAATTCACTTGAGATTTGATCTGGGGAAATCCTGTTCAAGAGAGTTATTTGAGCTCTTAATCAGAATCAGGGAGAAATGCCAATTCAAACGTTTGTGAGGCGTTGAATTCTTTTAACAAACTGTTTAAAATCACAGAACGCAACATCCCTGTTTAATATTTTTTTGCTTATTAAAAAAGATCCTTAAATTACATCTTAGAGCCACAGCTCAGATACTCAGAATTATCTGTTGCCAGCTAACATGGGCATGTCATTGCTGCTGTAAAATGACAGCTTGACTGAGCAAGGTGGTGTCACTGTGCTTCTCCCACAGCCTCTGTGTCTGGGGCTCTGGGCAGGTTGCCTCTGAAGTGAACTTGTACTGTGACTCAGTGGTGAGTCAAAGTGAGCTGACACTTGTTTCTCAAAGAATGGAATGACAAGAAAGTATTATAAAATATAATTTATAAATTATAAATATAAAATTATAGCTCATCATATTGAGATAATAGACAGGCTTGGGTAGGATACAGCTTTTCTGTCCAAATGAAGATGCAATTTTATAATGTCAGCTCACTTTATCTTAAAAACAATGAAAGAAATTTTGTTCCATCTCTATCGATACATTTCATTTTGTACAAAAAATGTGCTTCACTTGAATTTCAGCTTTGTTTAAAAAAACCACATAAATCACTGTCCCTTTTTGCTTACATTTCCTTACATGCATCTGACATTTTACTTTAAAAAAAGAGAGGAGAGCTTTTCAGGTCAAGAGATCCAGGAGAGAACAGCCTTCCTTGTCAACAAATTGTGTGAGGCAAGAGAAGTTTTTCAAACAGTGCCAGCATCTATGAGTAATTGTTAATACCAATGGTTGTTAAAGCACCAGCAATCAGTGTGATCAAACACAGCTCTAACACAGTCCTGGGAAACAATTCTCTGTAATTTTGGCTGAACAAAGCAGCAACAACAACCACAGATTTTAACTCTATTGAATAAACAACCTCTCTCCTTCTCACACACTTGGCCACAAGAAATGCAAACATGCAGCAGCACAAGGTGAGGGTTTTATGGGCACCTGATAAGACCACAAGTGCCACAGTTGTGCTCACTTGGCTCTTGGGCTGTGAGCTCCCCATGGAGACACCTCAGCCACCACTGCCCTGGGTTATTTGCCACCTCTGTGTGGGATGCACTCCCATACCTGAGCCTCAGAGAGGAAACCCACGCTGTGTTAATGTGTGAACATTCTTTTATGTTGTTTAACCGTTGTCCAACTTGCCTCAGCCAATCTATTCTTCCAACCTTTGTGCAGCTGTAAAAACAAACTATTTAAAGGGTGTTTAAGGGTTCCAACTTTTTCTTTTACTTTTTGCTTTATTAAGGTCACATTTTTTCCCACAGTTTACTCATAAGGACTTTCCACTGTGCTGCTCACTATCTCTTCTGACTAATTATCATTTTTCCATAGTTAAAGATGAGTGGGGATGAGAAAAAAAATATGCCTTAGCCTATTGATATAAGATAGAATGAATAGATAAAGCTCTTTTCCTACTCTGTGCTGGATCCAAGCCAAACAGTCCATAAAGGTAAAAGAACCTTTTCAAAAAGTTACTAATATATATTTACTAAACAAATAACTGCAGACTAAGATAACAGGTGCATCAATAACGTCTGGGAAGGAAGTAGCATTAAAATTTGGCAGGTTTCTATGTTTACATTAATATTTTTACATGTCTAGCTCATCCAGCATTATAAATGCCATGTTAGTTTCTTACTATGAGAGGATTTTCCACCATATTGCTCTATAAATGGTATTATTTTTTTCTCTAATATAGCATTCAAATTATATTAATTATCCATATTAACTATCTGTACAATCAAGTAACAAATCACTGCATTGGCAAACTGCATTTTGAAAAAACACTTGGTTATAAGCAAGGATTTAAGACACAAATCAGGAATTTCAACCTGGCCTCTAGAACATTACAATAAAGGCTCTACCAATATCATAATGCAGCAAACAGCCACTCCTCTGAGATGAGACTCTTAAAACACATTGCAGTTAGACTGTAGTGTTTCCCCACAAGAAATTCTCCATTAAAAATCCTTTTGAAGTTATTTTAAGAAGCAGTCAAAGGCACCAGGGTATTTTCTTTAATTGTGCTAGCGAGTGAAGGCAAGGGCTGGAGCTGTGCTGTTTGCTGGGAAGGAGTGATTTCAGCTGAATCAGGGCCTTAGGACTGGTGCAAATGAGTAATTTGAAAAGCACGAGCTCAGTTTGTACTTCTGCTAATTGACACAACACTCTTCTTGCTTAATATGGAAAGTCATGAGCTGGGAGATCTCTTCCCTTCTCCATCTCAAAGCCAGCAGGGGTGGCTGTTCTTGTGTGGCCTCCAGGAACCACTTACACGGATTTAGATAATAATTTCCAGACCTTTTCTTGTACTTCCTCACACAGACTTTCCTACAGATGACCTTTGGGAGCTGGAAACTCTGAGTGTTGTGGAGAGAACATGATTTCCTGACTGCTACTGTAAGTGAACCTTGAAGCAGCAGTCCTGCATCACAGCCCAGCAAATGAAAAATGTGAACAGCAAGAATGAACAGGGAATTATGGTAAAACAAATAAAGTAACTATCATCAGGGGAAACTGAAGACTCCGATCCTTCAAGACTGGAGGAACTGGTGCTCATTTTTGGACTCCATCTTTGCTTTTGAAAGCAGAATTTCCAGCACTTTCAAATCAAGATTAGTAAAAATGAGGAGATGCTGTCTCAGACACAGGGGAAAAAAAGCAAAACTGCAGAAGTCTTTCCCACTACAATAGAACAGATAATTTTTAAGTGTAAGATATCTCTGAATACTCATCACAAAGCACTTGGGTGCAGATGAGGGAGATCTCAGCATTTCACACAACGTTTATGCAGGAAATGGGAGAAATAGGAAGGCCTGTGGGGAAAAGATTTAACATTCCAGTTGAAAGAGGTATTAAAAATGGGAAGGCAGCATGTGCCACTTCCCATAGCAGTGACACTCAGCTGCAAGCACGCAGGCAGAAAGCTCAGGGAGGGGAAGGGACTCCCACGAAGGAGAGGATTAAGCATGCTGAGGACAGGATGATTTCAATTAAGGAGCAGAGCTGATCCAGGCGTGGGCAAAAATATCTGTAGCAGAGAGAAAATGCCTTGGAAATTTCCCAGCACATCTTCTCCTGTCCAGGCTCAGGCTCTTGTGTCCAGCCTCACTCCTGGGCACATGGGCTGGGGTGAAAGCCTGAGCAGAAAAACTGATGCTTTTTTAGTTCTGCACAGCACAAGTTGTCCTTCTCTTAGTCTTTGAGAGTAGTGATGACACAAAGAACAGAGGAGGCTGAGCTAAAAAGCTCTGAAAGTCATAGGAAGCAAATGGATAAAAAAAAATCAGCCTCTCTCTCTGTACTAAAGGCTTTTTGCCACTGAACCAAAAGAGAAGTACAGTCAGCCTCCAGAAGTGTGATTAGCATAGCAGGGCAGCAACAGGCAAGCATGAAGGAGGGAGAAATGCTCATGTCTGCTGAGATGCCTGACTGCACTGGGAGGGTTTTCACTCCCTCTGCCTTGAAGTCTCCTTCTTTGAGCACCACAATGGGAATTTCTGCCCCTTTGAAAGGCTGCTTTGAAGAGCTGTACTTGAATAAAGATATCCCTTATGTACCACAGATCACTTGCTACAAGTACATCTTCCCAAAACGTCTAGTGTGCTCTCCTAATGAAATAAATTTATTTTTTCCATGCATGTATTTCCAGACATGCATGCCAGGAGTATTTAGACACATGGAATCCTGAGCACACAAGTCAGCTGGGAGACCTGACAGAGCAGCAGGGGCTGTGCTCTGCTCCTCAGCATTGGCACCAGCAGCTTTTCTGCTCAACCCAAGGCATCTCTGTGTGCTTCAGGGAAAGGACAAAAAAAGGGTAAAAAAATTTTCAAAAATCAAAATATCAACATCTATTTGTCACCTTAGGGGCAAAACAATGATAGGCAAATTCATCCATCTCACAAGATTCCTGTCATCATGTTCTCTGCAGCTTTGTTTTTTTCCTCATTTCCACTACATGTGTGTAGAGAGCAGCAGAATGATGAAAGATGAAATAAGAATGACTTGATTGACAAATTCAGTAGATAGTATATAGTGAAGACATTCTCCAGAATTGTTTAGCAACAAGGTTTATATTGTGTAAATAAGATGGAAGGTTTCAGCATGGCATGGAACCATTTCTGTCCATCTGGCTTTGCAAGGAAATTATGTGGGGAAAATAGAATTACACTTCAAGCAACAAAAAAAAAAAGGAACCACTGAAATGATAGCAGTGAGATTAAAACAAACAAACAAAAGAGAATCCTGAGTAATGCCATCTAAAAATATGGAGCTGTTCTAGGAAATATAAAAAGAAGTGAGAACTGATGGAAATGAAGAACCAAGGTTTGGATTTAGTAAACTATGCTTACTTGATTACACCCATATGCACTCACTGATGAGCTCTTGAGCAGAACTGATGAAAAATTGGATTGTTTACATGTATCAAACGTAGCAAATGGCAATCTGAACTCAATGTGCCAAAAAACCTTGGGAATAAAAATGCTAGCAATAGTTGCTACATTTTATGTGTCAATAGCATGCCAGCAAGGATTCTGCATCAAACTCTGGCCAATGGGAAAAGGTTGGGTAAGTGAAACTGTAATATCACTTATCTACCAAGCAGGCCACCTGATGACTGACAACTTTAATTTCAGCGTGAAATTGGCTGACTGGCTGTTGAAACATCCATCCCTTCTGACAGGGATGGTACTGTCTGGATATTTACTACTAGAACCTTCCACAGTCACCCTCCTGCTCCACTCATCTTCATTTCAAGCAGCAGAGAGAGGGGCCTTGGCCAAAATCACAGCTGTCCATGGAGGAGTGGGGCAGTGACGGCTTCTCACAGTGCCCAGGTCACATTGTCCCTGCCTCTCTGGAAAGGTCCTTGTATTCACGAGAAAATAAAAGTTCTGGGGGGTTGTGTACCCAGAGCACAAAGAGAGGTCATTGAGGTAGGTGTGGGAGTAAAACTCAAAGAGATTTATTTTATGAAATGAAATGTATTTATTTTATTTATTTATGAAATGAAGATGTGGATCAGGAGTGTGGATTTTGGAGCAGAGTCCTTTTTGTTTTCTCCACCAGAAGAAAACAAAGCTTCACTTTGTTCTTGGCCTGTATGTGCATGACCCTGCATGAGAAAGATGTGAATGTGATCTTGCACTGGGTTAATAGCACACATTACCTTGCAGCACAGAATGCTCCCATCTGTCTTTTCAAAATAAATACTGGTTGGGGGAGAGAATAGTCAAAATAACCATGACTACTGTGCACTTACTATATTACTACATACTGAATGTTATAGTGTTCTCCTGCCTGGACAGAAGAGATATTTAAATATCTGATCATTATCTGTAATTTGGTGAGCTGGAAGAAAAGTGTATCTTTTTTATAAGCTGCAGTCTCATAGATACAAAGACCTGGTGTGGTCCTGAAGCTGACTGTTTTGGATGTGTTTGCTTATTTGGGATCTTTATTAGTACTTGCAATCATTCAATTACTCTGATTTTGATGTTTTCCATCCACTCTGGGTTGAGGGAATGTTTACAGCCAAACAACAATCAAAACAGAAGCCAGAGAGCAGAATCCCAAACCCTTCCAAATCAGCCTTGAATTGTGAGCTCTTTCCTCCAGGGCAGCTTTCCACCAGAGGAACCACCAGCAATTCCAGGGGCTTTGCCACAGCACCACGTGCAGGTTTTGCTTTGATTTCAATTCTTTATTTAATCATACTGAGAATTCTCCAGAGCAATCTAGGTGCTGCTAAAATGCTTGGTCTCATGCTGAAAAAGGTCCACAGAAAACATTCCCCCATTAACTGCAATGAGGGACATTCCATCAGTCTATGCCTGAGAGTCCAAGAACTATTCCTTGGAAAGAGGTGATTTTAAACACCCTAAAACTAGAAAACATATCTGCCTAAATAAAAGCCTTTCTTATGATTTTCTGGCTATTAGGATCCTATTTGCCATTTTGTTTCTGCTGTTTTGGCTGCCTGGTGCCCCAGAGTAGCTGTAAAGCTTCCCCACAGCAGCTCTGCAGTGACTTTGCTGTGCCAGAGCAGGACACAGGACACTGATGGTGTTTAACTTTCCTAAAAACACCATCCCAACAAGGCCCTGAGGGAATGGGAACGTGCATATGAAGCCTGAATGCTGCATTGACTTTTGGACTGCAACAGAAGGCTTCCACAGAATTGAAGGATTACTGCTAATTTTTGTTCAAAAAGGAAAAAATAGAACTGACGAGGATAACTTGGACACATGGAGCATGCTGAACACTGCATCAGCCCAGAGACTATTAGCACATAATTAATTGAAATGGCTTGGCACTTGGGCTTATGCTACTGACACTATGAGAGTTAATGTTGGCCCGTTTTCCATGCTCATTACAATCCATGTCAGTAGGATGGACACATTTGAAACCACTTCCCTCTCTTTGTTGCAGTATTTGCCAATAGCAGGAGAAATTGATGCTGTGAAAGGGAGAAAACATCTCCAGCATTGCAATGGAGGAAGAAATTACTCTCTGGTGCCCATTTTAATTGCAGCATAATCTGGTCAGAGAAAATTAACTCCTTCTGATATGGTCCAGGGAATTGTTCTGTGATGGTATGAAAGGATGCTTTGATTTGTGGTGCTAAGTAATCATAAACAGCCTTGGCTCTCATAAATACATGGTTGGGGGAGCTGGAGGGGCTGTCTCTCCCAAATCCTTTATGTTTGTAAGTTGTGAAGTCACCTCTCATCAAGAAATTTTCCCCCTTCTCCAGAATCAGATCTGCAGAGCAGAACTTGCATTTCATCTTTTAAGATTTTAATTTTTTTTTCATTTCATGTTTTCTTAAGGCAAATGGGTCTTCTCTTAAGGATGGGTCTTAAAATTTGTGAAGATCTATTCCTGATAAAAAAAACCCAAAAACCTAGATGTGCAGTCAGCCCTCAGTGCCTGGTTAATAGCAGAGACTGGTGATTAGACCAGAGAACTGCCAGAACTTCTTGCTGGAACAGCCCACCAAGATCAGCCCTGCACAAAGCTAAGTGTCTCGTGGTTTGGAAAACAAAGCAGGAAAGGTAGATGTGTATAAAAATGAAATAAAGAATTAAATACATGCTGACAGATTGTAAGCTTCATGAGATAAAGTTTCAACTTCTATTCTGGGGTGAATAGGCCTTCAAAATTAGGCTTTTCAAAAAAATATTTTCTTTCCCACTACTGTTGTCAAAGACTAGGAAAACCCAAAGGGCTGTTTCTTCTCAGCTCAAGGACAAGGACTTGCTCTGACACTGCAGACCAGGGCAGACTGTCCCTGTGGGTCCCCTGAACCCAGAGGGGCTGTCCTGCTTCCCCAGCTCAGGCTGCATCCCCAGCACAGCCACCCTGAGCACCCTGAGGCCCTGTGTGCCTGCACATCCCACTGAGTGCAGTGCCACATTCACATCCTCTGAAAAATCCTTTCACCAGGATTGTTCTCCTGGGAAGCTGAGAAGCCTCAGAGAAAAAGGAAAACAAATTCTTATCTCATTTGCTTCTCCTGTGTTGTGCGCATGTGGAATGTGTTTGGAGATTGTTTACCCACAGGTGATTGTTGCATTGGATTCTGCTGTGAGTTGTTTTCACTCTTTGGCCAATAAGTGCCAAGCTGTGCCAGGGCTCTGGAAAGAGTCACAAGTTTTCATTATTATCTTTTTAGCCTTCTGTAAGTGTCCTTTCTGTATTCTTTAGTACAGTTTAGTATAGCATTCTTTTACATAATATAGTATCATAAAATAATAAATTATCCTTTTGAGAACATGGAGTCAGATTCATCATTCCTTCCTGCCATGGGGATCCCTGCAAATACAATAGTGCAGCTCTGGAGGAATTATTAACATTGCAGTGTCACCAAGAGCTGGTTAATTATCAAGGATTTCTGTGTAGCACCTAGAGGAGAGCAGCTCTGAAGAGCAGCACCATCCATGCCAGCTGTGCAGCAGAGCACTAATTATTCCTGCCTTTGTCATCCTCGCTGCCATCGCAGGGGACAGCTGGCATTTCCTCAGCTCCTCGGACTCCTGCTAGTAATGAAGAGTGTCTCAGCATGCTGCATGTTAGGAGATTTAATGTGCTGGCTGAATATTGTGTTGAGTTCCTGATTTGTGTCAGCAAGGCCTGCTAATTCATGAGAAGTGTCACCAGAGCTTATTTCCCACACATTTAGGCACAGGTAAATGACTCTGGAGAAAGCCTGGCTGGGGCCACCAGTGCTCACTGCAGATCTTGGCTGACTTGAAAGGCTGCTGAGGGATCTACTGAAGAACAGACAGACCTCAGAGTCTGAGCCTGCTCAAACACACCCCTCTAGGATATCTGCTGGTGTCCTCGAGGAAAGCTTATGAATCTTATTCTTGCTGCAGAGTCTATTCCTCCTTGCAGAGAAACCTCCTAAGATTCTACCCCTGCCAGCCTGCGCTTCTCACTCCTGTGCTCTCTGCACAGATTCCTGCTTCTCCAGCATCTCTGGACTCCCCAGCAGCTTTGCTGATCCTGTGGTGCTGCTGGGAGCAGCCTCAAATGGCTTTTGCAGCTCCCCTCACCTCTCCTGTTGATATTGTGAGCAAACCCCACATTCCTCACCTAAAAATCACTCACAGAATATGGAGGAACCCCACTGATACAAAATACCGTGTTCCTATTCACCACCAAAAAGGAAATCTACTGAAACAGTGTGAGGTGGTGCAGTTGGGTTCCCTCCTGCCCTGGGGGATGGGGTCACCCCTGTGCTCTGTGCTGCAGTCAGGCAGAGGGGAAGGAATGCTCCTGTGGCTCCCTGCTGGAGTCTCCAAGGCTGCAACATGTATTTGGATACCACAAAATCCCAGAACTCCTCATAAAATATTAATCACTTTTTTAATGCCACGTCTTCTAATTTTAAAATTCAGCCCCTAAATAATTTAGCAGACTCATGGAAAAAAAACCCCAACAAAATAAACAGGTCCCCAACAAACAAAACCCCCATCTAGGTTGTGGTACAGTTACTAAACTTGTCAAATGTTCCCAACATGTTGCTTATTTCTTGTGAGGGATTTATGGCTGCACCCATTATCACCAGGTATTGAGATTTTTTTCTGCTTGAAATGAAGAAGTAAGTACCAATGATCTGATCCAGCCAAAGGCAGTGCTGTGCTTAGGGGATGTGTAGCATCACATTTGCAGGTTTGTGAAAAAGCAGCTGGTGAGACCCTGCCATCAGCTTTGCCCCAGATCCCACCTTCTCAAGCTGTTACAAACTGCACTTTGTGCCATAAATATTAAAACACAACGCACTGGATGCCCCACATCCCTCCCATCCCACACACATCGTGGTCACAGTCCCTCAGGGCCAGCTGGTCACCCAGTCTGGGCTCTATAACAGACCTGGGGACACAGAGATGGAGAGGGCAGACCTTTCCTCAGCACTCACTGCATAATTAAAGCACCTAATTTGGTTTGGATCTGTGTGCTCTCTGTTTCCAGCTCTTCAGCCTTGTTTATCTGAGCTAAACTAAAAGGCTACTGCACCCCAAACTTTCTCTTTTTCCTTGCTCAGGGAATGCTGTCCCACAGAAACAACCCCAACTTGCCTTCTAATACCTATTTATCAATACATAGTATTGTGTATTGATAAATGCAATAATTTATCAACACTCAGCAGTCTGAAAGATGAAATAAAGCTGTAAACCTCACTAGCCAGTAGATGTTTTACAATAACCAGATTTTGCCTCTGTGGTTTGCTGCTGTTCAGGGCTGACTTCGGACAGGTTACACTTCTGAATGCAACCCCAATTCACCTCTCACTGCAAAAGCACAGCATGGGCCCTGAAATGGTAAATATGCCAGCTAGCTTTCCCAGTTTAATTAATTTTCCCCAATGGCCTTGCTTAAACAGACTTCAAAGTTCAAAGAAAAAAAAAAGAATTACATTTTAATAATACTCTTGACAAAAATGGGGAGAAAGTTTTCATAATTCAGTGCTGAAGTCATGGAAACTCCTGTGCCTAGCGGCTGTTTTGCCTTTTATAACATCAATAATTTAACACTTAATTGTTCTGCATTATTTGGTTAAAGCAGATTATGACTCTAACATTTGCATTTATTTTTCAGTAATGGTGAGATAGCTCTTCCTCAGTAAGAATATGTTTGGACATTCATTTACCCGGCAAACAAAATCACAGAGTAGCTCATCTCTAATGCTACTATTTAACCACTGAGAAATGAAGCCTCTCTCTGCTGGTGTATGATGAGAAATGTCTGTTTATTACCAAGCCATTTTGATGACTTTTCTGCAGTGCACTTTCCAACCATTTAAAACCCATATTTTTAGGGTAAAGTCTGAGATTAACAACCCCATTATATTGTGTTCAAGCTAAGTGAAATTTCTTGGTGTATCTTCAAAGGGCAGGAGACATTTCTTAATGCCTTTCATTTATCAGAAGAAATTAAACCCCCTGGAGCAGTCTGGATCCAAAGGACAGCCCTGTCATCCCTCAGGACAGCGATGGCACCCTGTCACTTGTCACATCTTAGAGCACTGCACAGACTGCAAGGCTTGGCACTGCTTTCCCTTTGAATTAAGGACCACACAGAGCCCACAGGCTTCATCTCAGACTGGTGAAGGGCAGGGTAAAAAACTGTTGACTACCTTGAACTTTGCCAGGATTGAGAGAATATCCACCATGAATCTGCAAACTCCAGGGGAGCTTCCCTTGTGCTTCCCTGCTCCAGGGTTTGCTCTGGGGACTTCTGCTCTCCCCTGTGCCCATCACTCTGCCCTGCTCTGATGGACAGCCCTGCACCAGGACAGCTCTTCCTGACCCTCTCAGCTCTCAGGATAACAGGGGAAAATCCCATCCACTGTTAATTATGGGGGATTTCAGTGTTTTCACCTCAGAAGAATGAAGGCTTGGTTTAACTTTTAAGAAATACCACCTGCAGTCCTGCAAAGTCTTGCAAAGGTGGGAACTACTGACTGCTCACTCAGTGCTCAGATCACCATCAGAGCAGCAAGAATGATAGCAGAGATCTGAGAGAGAGAAAGGGTCTTTTAGGATTAGAAAGCAAAATGTGAACTCTGCTGGGATTAAGTGGCACAGAAAATTCACCTGCTGTTTTAAACCCAACAATCTTGTAACTTAGAGCAATCTTGAGAGCCTAATCAGAGCAAATCACTTTCAACTATTGATTTTTAAGAAAAGGGACTGTTATACCTGCATACTTCTTTTACAAAGATGTAGAAAAAAAAATCCCAGAGGTTTCAAAGAAAGCAATTTTGCTGTTCAAATCTTATGGACCTTTTCTATATTCTACCCTTTTGAACATACCCTGATGCAGAGAGGCAAGAAGTAGGGACCACGACCCCAGTGTAAAGATATGTAAATTAGAAAAAGTTAATAGCTTTGAAAAGTTTACAGGTTCAAGAGTAGCCCTGGTTCTGTGACACATTTGATAAGGTTTAAATCTGTGAGCATTTGCGCATGGAGCATAACATTTCCATGGCCACACTAACACAAATCTGTGCTCTGCAAAACTCCAATGAATTCAGCTCTGACAGCAATTAGTCTCACCACCTTATCATACACTACAAAAAGTCAAGTCACACCGAATACAAAACTAAAGGTTGGATTTTCTAAGGTTCCTAATGCCTGCTCAGGCATCTGTGCAGATTTTAAAAAATGTGCATTAATGAGACTCCACAGAACACTGAAGCTACTGCAGAAAAATTGACTCCCTGAACTGCAGGTTATGATCCTACTGGGAATGAATTTGTGTGTTTTGGGTGGTAGGTACACTGCTTGCTCTCTGGAAATAAGCAGCCTGAGCAAACTGTGCTACTCGCTGAGCTAGAAGATAACATTGCAGGTTGATTACGAGCATCCGTAATAAAAACCAAAAATCCTCAGGAACAATAAATACCCATAATACAACCTGAATCCCCTTCAGCAATAAGAATAAGCAATGACCTTCTGAGCACCTCAGCTCAGAAATATGTGCAAGGTGGCAATCTGTCTGCATGCAGCTGGGTGAGATGTGATTAACAGGGGCTCTGTGTCAGCCTGCGAGCTCCATTTTGGATGAGGAGCTCTCCTGCCGTCTCTTTACCTCTGCAGACTGATAATACCTGCAGAGGTGTCAGGAGACAATCTTGCCCCTGGCACGGAGCTAACAAGGATCATTAAACTCTGATGAACATCCCTTTAAATTGATCTTTCTTAGTCAAAAACCTGGCTGCTGTCCAAGGCAGCTGCTTCTGAACGAGTGGCTCCGCTGGTGGCTGGTCGGAGAGGGGTGGGAAGGCAGGGCTAAAATCACATAGGATGCCAGTGTCCAGGAGGAATTCCATGGAAAAGGCAGTGCCATGGTCACTGCAACCAGCACAGGAGTGGTGCTGCTCAGACACTGCCTGGCAGGACCATAGCTCAGCCTCTCCAAGGAAAAGGCTCTGCAGCTCTCAGAGGGGTGGGCTGCACACACAGAGATACAGGCGGTTAACAGCAGGTGCTGTGTCAGAGATGGAGAGCTGGCACACATCCATGGCTCTGGCCTCAGGACAGTGCAGAAGCACATGCAGAAAGAGGGATTCCATCTGTGAAAGCCCATGGAAGTGTTGCTAAGGGCCCTTTGGAGAGCAAACCCACATTTTGCTCAAAGCTTGCTGTGCTTTTCCTGTGTCTGCTTGGTAGTGACACTGTGGTCCCTGAACATTGGCATTCAACAGATCTCAGGGGAGCGCTACAAAGCAGCTCTGTTCAGATGCTTCAGCCCTGAAAACAGGAAATTCTAAATAAGAATCCAGTAAATCAGTTGGCATTTCCATGCATATTGGGTGTCCATAAAAGTACTTGCAAGTGTTTAGTAAAGTATTTAATTAAGTGGAGCTGGGTGGTAATATATACTCAGTTAATGGCTCTTCACTGGCAATTGCTTTCACTTGTCTGGTCCTGTCTTTTGTTTTTAAAGGCCTGGGCTTTTGTCACCACAACTTGCTCTTAGAAAGAATCCAAAATCTTTTGAAAATGTCTGGTATTCCAAAACCTAGGGAAAAAATTACCTGTGTTCTAGATAACCAGTGGTATTTTCCTGGTTGCAAAGAATATAGACTATCCTAAAATCATAGCCAGTCTATAATCTGCTGTACTTTATCTTGTATTTAAATGCTGTATTTTCACATCACCTTCACCCAGCCATTCATGGAGGAACACTTTACCATTCATTACTACCAACACAAATTACAGCTGCAAGTTGAACATTATCTAATTATTGTTTTAGGGAAAGCTAAATAGTAAAAAAACCCCTTGAATTCCCAAAAGGCGATTTGTGGGCAGATTTAAAGGGAGAGAATGCTTCAAGCTATCTATTATTAATGCTCAGCTATGCTGACCTTTGACAAATAATCTTAAGTCACACACAAAGAGCCCAGAAAGACCTGAAAGACCTGACCCAAATGTCATTGAAAAGGCTTACACTGGGTTTTAGTGGGATCTAGATCAAGCTCAGCACTAAATTAATTTCTGGGTTGTTATAATCTTTATGCTTGACTATCTTTCATGTTGTGCCATATGGTTATCAAAATGTATTGCGTTTCCATCTGGGTGTATGGATGAGCTGTACATTAACTCTCAGAACTGAATCCTCATTATGAGAAGAAAGAGGGTGATTTAATAGCTGAGGAGGTCTAAAGGTACAGATTCACCCTGCAGAGAAATGTTCCCCTCAGTCTGTTTTATAAATGCTGTTTCTTGATTTTCCTCCTCGTTTTATTTCATGCCTCATGCTACTGATAATGTTTACTCTGTGCCACTTTGCACCCTGTAAAATGCAAGGATAGTTTTGCTGAGAGAAAAAGAGAGGAAAAAAAAAACCTCCAAACCACAAAACCCCCCATCAACCCAAGGCATCCTCATGTCCCTGTGGCCACCACAGGGTTTGCCTGGAGGCTGCAGAGCTCAGGGAGGGGATTAGCACTTCCCCTCCACAGGTACTCATTGGGGAAACTCTCATTTTCCTTTGGCAGAGATTCCTGCTCAAATGGCACGCTCCTTTGAGAGGGAGGATCTGAGCTCACAAGCAAGATTTTGTTATGCTCTGGCTGCACAAACAGGAGCTTAAAACATCTACAGAGCCTTTTTTATATATGGAGTAAACAGAAGGGCCGTGAAGGAGCTCACTGTCTGCTGTGGATTCATGAAGTGAGAATGGGCAGGATTTTCCAGCAGATAGGAAGTAATTCACTGCCTTCAAAGTTTCTGGCTCCACAAAGATCAGAGATCCAGATGCCTGGTACCATTTTCTGCAAGTACAAACTGGGAATTGTGGAAATGCAAGAAATCTTTCCATGCAGAAGCCGAGTTCTACTCTGACAAACTCTGGAGCACACAATCCTCAGTGTTTTAGATTTTTCTGACTGAGGGTTGGAAGGGAAGAGAGAAAGTGTAAGATGTGCAATAAATTACATTTATTTATAATTCTGCTTTAGTTTAGAACCCATTCAATTTATACCAAAAGCCCTTGGCTCAGAAATACTGTGTATTTTGCACGATACACAAGTACTCATAGAAAAATGCAGTATACAAAAAAGTGGCCAACATTTTTTAAAGTGACTAATGATTTTTGAATGTTTAAATATAAATAACTTTAAAGGGAGCATAAATTTAATAAATCTTGAATAAACCTTTTCAGCTCATCTTAAAGTAGATACTACACTGCATGTGGAAATACCCTTAGAAATTTGGGGTAGCTTCTCCTTTTAAAACTCATTATTTTAAAATTAGGAGCTTTTTCTCCTCCATGAGGACTGTCAAGATGCTGTCCCCATGTAATATAAGTCCCTTTGAGGTTTCTCTGAAGAGCTTACAAAGGCATGGCATTTTCTTAACATAATGTCCCAACCACTCTATTAAACAGCCAGGACTGTTTAAAAGCTTTGGTGTTTTTTTTTTGTTTGTTTGTTTTTGGTTTTGTTTTTTTGTTGTTGTTGTTGTTTTGTTTTGTTTTGTTTTTGGGTTTTTTTTTGTTTTGTTTTTGGTTTTTTTTTGTTTGGTCGGTTTTTTTGTTTTTGTTTGGTTTTTTGGTTTTTTTTCATTTTGCTTTAAATGAATAAAACCTAGTGGATATGAAAAAAAAAGGTTTTGTAGAGACCCGTTTGTGTAATTTTCCAAGTGTATCTTCTTTTGATAAAATGCCCTGTTATATCTTTAAAGCTTCATCCTCCATTTTCTACATTCCACATTTTCATGCTAATTCATGCATTTACCGTTTGTCCTTCCTCCATCTTTAGATACTCTGCCCACTATTGATTTTTCTCCCAAATATTCTTTTCTGTTGGTCACCTTGCTGTGCTGTTCCTTTGTCTCCAATATCTCCTCTTGCCCCATCCTTCCAACTTTTCTCCTTTCCAAACCTAATAATTTAATTTCTTCTTTTACTGCTCAGGTGAGCAGAAAGAGAAAGAGAGGGATTTTGGAGTGCCTCTCTCAGCCATGAGGTCCATTAGATTGATTTTAACATTTCCCAATTTGATTAGAAGTGCTGAAATTTGGGGAAAAATTGTCCTTGGACTAATAAACAGCAAATGTGATAAGAGAGCAACAGAAAGACACTTGCTGCACTGCCTCACAAATATAGCTTCCAGAGCTGATGATATTATTTGTTTCAGCCTCCACAATAATATGTGAAATATGGTTAATCTTTAGTTCCTCATGATGACACTGGGAACCCAGAGTGTTGGAATAACTGAGCATGCATGTGAACTTTTTTTTGGTTCATCCATTTTGGTTTTTTTGGGCGGGCATGTGAGGTGTGCTCCAGTTTGCTGCTTTTTTTTTTCTTTTGAAAAAACATATTGATAAGAACATAACCTTGGGGACAGCAATATAAATTCTGTCTTGGCTCAACAACTGCTGTGCCAGGAGACAGAGAAGTCAGTGGGAGACCTGAGCGTGGTCTCAGGGCACCATATAGCCCATGAATATTTTTAGACTCTTTACTTCTCCCTTCCTGCATGACTGCTGTAGAAATGAAAAGTGAAACCAGCCCGAAATACAACCCTTATATTTACGTTTTTTGAAAATGTTCCAGCACTTGGTTCCATCTGTGCAAATCAAAACCCGTGGCTGAATTACACACAAAGCCTTATTAAAAAATACTAAGTGGAATTATATGGAAATTAGGGTTTCATTGTCTTTCATCTCATACAAGCTAATAATGCAACAGAGGACAACCTCCTTATCAAAAATAGTTTCTAATACAAATTGCCTTTGACTATATTTACAATGTCACTTTTAATCAAGGAAATTGTCAGGCTACTGCACTTCTGCCATCTACATGACACAAAAATATAATGAAGAGGGAAGTGGGTACAAGTGCTTTCAGCTTTAACTGCCTGCCCACTTCATACCAATTACTACCTATTTAGTAAGCTTGCTCTTGTGTTCTTAGAAAAACACTAGAAATAAATGTATGAGTTCCTCTGAAGGAGACACCATGCAGAAAAAAAGCTTATTCCACTTACCAAGACCATTTGTCTTTGTAATTACACCTACTTTTCTTACTCCTATGCAATTAGTAAATACAAGCTAAAAATAGCCACTTGAATGCCAATATAGTCCCTGACTGTTTCTCTATTATGTCACTTTTAGGTTAGCTCAGTATTCCATTTGTTGGTGAGTTAACAGCTCTATTCAGATGGGTTTACTCCTGCAGGTGCATTTTCACTCAGAGCACATACTCCCATCTCCACATGCAATTCCCACCAAGGCTGAGGCACAGCCAGCTGTGCTGTGCCCTGCTCTCAGCATTCAGCTGCCATCCTGCAGCTCAGCCACACTCCAGCACGTTCCTTGGGCAGACTAGCACATGTTTTTAAATACAGATGGAACTATTTCCACATTTTGTGGGTTTTTTTTTGTTGGTGGTGCTATTGTCTTTTATAAGCTCTGCACAGGAGCAAGCATTTAAAAGCAGAGACTGAATTTTATCCAGGGCAGATGGTGCCCAGCAGCTCACCTCAGCTGCCTGCTCTGGCTCAGGATGCCTTTCACTGCCCAAAACCTTCTCTCTGCAGATATTGCTGTCACCACTTTGCCCAGCACAGCAAGGACAGGAGCTCCCTGCAAGGCCAGGCTGGAAAGAGTTCCAATTCCAGCCAAAAGGAGAAAGCACTGAGCATGCTGCCTCCCTGCATAGCCACTGGAGATAGCCCTGTGTTTCCCTCATTGCTGGCTGGGTAGAAGCAGAGGAAATCTTTGTGTATTTGCTGCCCACCCCAATGGTGTGTCTGGATCCTCAACCAGTGAACAGCAATGTGGTTTCACTGGGAGCAAAGGAAATGGACTAATTTACACAACTGTGGAATAGGAAATTCAGGAATAATGAGTCCAGACCTTCACTGGCATTATTTATAAGAAGAAGTTCTGACAGCAGTGGAGTTAAGGCTCTGGCTGCCAAGTGTGCATCCCCTGATGTTTAGAAAAAGTGAACTTATCAACTATTTCCTCTCCTGTGAGTTAACAGAGGTTCTTCACTGAGGCCAGCTCTCTGTTTTCACAAAAGGTGCAAGAACTTAACACAATTCCATTACCAAATGTAGGTGAAATATTGGGTTTAAATGTATTACTGAAGAACTGACAGACAATGTGGATAGGCAGATCTGAGAAGTTGGTCTGAAAAAAAAGCCTAAGTACTAAAATGTTTCAAGTGATAAAAAGCATTTTTCTTTCTTCTTTGTTCATTCTTCTTTGCTCAAAAGACAGGTTTCTGCCATCAGAACAAAATTATTTCAGCTGGAGAACAAATACTCTCAAATTTAAGCTTGTGCATAAAAAGCCTCAGAGCCTGATGGATTATTAAGATGTGGAAAAGAGCAAAGAATAAATGCAAAGAATGACAACAGGAGCCTAAATCTGAGGAAATCAGGAAACATTTCTCAGTTGGTTTGTATGGATCAGGGGTCTCATTCCCAGGTTTTGAATCTCAAGCCTGATTTTCGGAGATGTCTGTTAAAAGCTCCATCAGCTTCTGACTTCCCAAAGCTGGGCATATTGGAGAAGTTGGCTTCACTCTGGAATTCTCCTCTGGAAGTCAGGGCAGTGTCAGGTAATGCTGTTCTTTTATACCTCCATGAGGTTTTGCTGAGGGCAGAGAGCAGAAGTCAAGTGGCCAAAGTCTGCAAAGAGCCCTTGAAATGGGAAGGAAAGACCCAGCACTCGTAGGCAGTGTCATAAGGTCTTGCAAAGGGCCTGGTTTATGATCCTTTAAATCAAACCTGGATGTCCACTGTAGCAATTTTTAGATATTTTAGATGTGAACAAGTGGCCTTAGAAGAACTAATGGAGAAACTTTCACTAAGAATTGAACAGTGTCACTAGGTGGCTTCTTGATCCAGTTGCTGGATCAAGAGAGAAGGAGAGGCCCACTGTAGATTTTGGACTGACCTAAAGCAAATCAAACCTTTCCACAAGATCTTTCATATTGAACCCAAAATGAAGCTTAATTTTTGGGGAGCACTTTTTATTTGATATTGTTTTACTGTCCTCTCAATATTTCCTCAAAAGGAAAGTTCCAAGGGCTTTGTTTTGAATTGAACCATCACTTGTTCACATTTTCTTCTGGCTGAAACTTTTCTGTTTAATTCAGCACAAATCTGAGTATAATTTCTGCCCACTCAGAACTTGTGTTTTGGGGGCCAAACTGATCTGCTTGCCTGTAGTTTTCTATCATGTGTGACATTGGCCCCATAGGAAGCAACACAAATCTGCAGGAAACCAAACCTTAGTGCCAGGGGCAATGATCAGAGCACTGGTGACAGTCCCGCTCCTGTCACCAAGGGGTGCCAGTCCCACCACCTGGTCCCTCACTGCCCAACCACTCCTGTGGTGAGACAGGCTGGAGAAAAACAAGTTGCTAGATATTAATCTGGCAGTAAGGAAGGGAGCCTCTTGACAAAATATTACTGAGCACAGAACACCGTCCCTCCTTCCAAGGAGAGGAAAAGGGGAATTTCTTCCATACCTTCCAGAGCCAGGTTTGCAAAGGTCACTTCATGTGCAGAGCTGCTGTCCTCCTCCTGACAGCTCTGGTCATAAATTCAGAACTCCACAATGAGGAAATAAAAGTTTTGATTATATGCACTAAATTTCTATGATACTTTTCATCTCTTTCCTATCACTGGGAACTGTTTCCCGAAAACTACCTCGTAAAAACAGTGGTCCTATCAAGTCTGGTGTATTATCTCCAAGGTATTCTGATTTGGCTCAATATCTTTTTGGTGACAGGGTCTGCAGCACCCCCAGCCCCATGTCCTGGCTCTGTCCTGCCTCAGGCCGCTCCAGTGTCACATCAAACAGCCAAGCTCTTCTCTAGCAGGTCTTGTCCTTTTTATTTAGTGACCATTTCTCCCCAGGTAGCAGCCCCTCTGTCCCTGGAGGTATTCTATCACAGTCAGCATTATCACTTCCAGCACTCCTCATGTTGAAGGCATCCACAAAAAGCTCTGACTGCAGGACTTGTCACCCTGAAGAGGTTTCTGTTGCCTTGTTAAGGTCATTAATTCTCCTGCCCCCCTTAACCTCTCTGCCAAGGGCTGATGGAGTTTCTTAACTGCCCTTCCTCACTCCTCCTCACCTCCCAGAGACCTCAGCCCAAGAAAATAAAGCACACTGGACTGTTGGGGAGAAAGGCTTCTGCAGCTCTCTGAGGAAGCAAATACAAGAATTGCTCGCACACTGTGCTGCTCCTGATGGCTGCTGCTCACCCCTGCAGCAGAGACTTCAGCTCTGGCCCCAGGAAAAACAGCTCTGAGCTTCAGCTTTTGGGCAACTCCTTTTATTTGCCAGAGTCTCTGCTTGCTGACAGCTGGGTGGGGATAACCATTGCATTTCCTGCTCCCTTTCCATGCAGGTTTAGCTCCTCAAAACCATTGCACACAGAGGTGCCTCAGCCAAGGGCAGCAGCCCAGAAGCTCCAGGAGCTCTTGGATCCCACTCCTGCAAAGCCAAGGGTTGTAATCCCATATTCTCTATATAATAGACATTAAAATCTGCCTGAATGAAAGAGCTACAAAGCACACAACAGAGAGGAATGATCACTTTTAAAACCCACAGTCCTAAAATTCCCTTTTATATTTAACCACCCCAACACTCAGGGATCTGAAACTTGACCGTTTTTAGGGAATAGTTTTATCAGCCAACAAATTTGACAAAAAAGTTTGCAGATACCAATACTAAATAGTAACTTAATTAGAATGTTAAAACATAGCTGCTACACAAAAATATAAACACATGCACACCTCCACCTATCACACATGTGAAGGTTTTTCACACAAGTCAACTGGGCATTAGTTCTGTTGCTTTTTATAGAACAAATAATTTTATCTATAAGTAACCAGCTTTGCTTACTGAGAAAATAGTCTGCAGAACTAAGACTGCGCATTGAAATACTATAAAATGAGCAGTAAAGTATCAGTTTAATGGTTGGATTGCAGCATTTCTTTTTCTAAATACAAAGAATTTAGAACATTGAGAGGAAAGGACAAAAGAATGAAGTTAATATATCTAATATTCCTTTTCTTCAGAAAAAAAAATACTGCAGGACTAATTTTCTCAAATCCCAAAAGACTGAAAGCTCCTTTCCCCCCACTCTTTCTCAATGCAATTTTCATTCTTTTGTTAAATCAGAAAGGCTTTAATTTCCTTTTTCATTACAGTTTGAGTTATAAACACAAGCAGAAGCTTCTGGGGATTACATGTTGAACAGAAAAGCACACAAACCACACATGGCAGCCCCCAAGTGTCCCTGCCCAAAGAGAGGGGACCTCAGGGCAGCTGTGGATCTTGGCCAGGGGCCCCAGCTCTGCTGCTCCTCCTGCCCAGGGATCCCTGGGCTCTGCATCCTTCATTTGTGCTTTCCCAGACTGGCTGACAAGTGCCACTGTCCCCTCTCAGTGCTGCCATCCCTGGCGAGCTGTGCCTGTCAGAGGCTGCTGATGCTGATGCTGATGCTCTCCTTCCTCCAGCCCTGGGGCTGCAGCTCTGCCCTGCCCCGCTCAGGTTTCTGTCACTGCACCGAGTTCCCAGCCCCAGCCCTCGCACAGTGGAAAAGCTGCTCCTTCTCCAGCACATTAAACGAGACCTTTTCACCCTCTAACGTTTCTAAAGCCTTGAAATCAGGTCTGGAACTACCAGTTTTCTTTTTGCCAAACTATAACTGCTGGCTGTAATAGTGGGTCTGACCCTCATCATATCAAAACTCCCATTATTTTTGTATTAAACCACAAAAAAAAAACCCCCAACATTAGGAGTAACAGCAGAAATGTGCTGACTTCTTCAGGGGCAAAGCCACCTGCTTTCTCTTGAGTTAGGTGTCTGCCTTCAGGACAAACCCTTAGTATTTGTCTTATGGGCACTTTCAGCATGGGAGAGGTCTCCAGGCTGCCCTGAGCACTGCCAGGGGTGGGGCAGCTCCTGTGGGCTCAGCAGGGTGGAGCAAAGCTCCCTCAGCATCTTCACTGACACATCTGCCCTCTCTAAGAGGTCCTGCACTCCACATCACACTTTTACAAACATTGCCAAGAAAAAAACACCTTTTTTAGGACCAGAACATTCATGCTTTCCAATATTCTTTCCATGTTTGCAGGCTAAAAGATCAATGTATTCTTCTCCTGTCTCCATTCAGCTGCCAGAAAAGTCATCTTAGGATGAAGTGTGCCAAAACAATATTTTGAGAGAGAAAACCAATGTGGCCATAGAAATATTCATGTGTGCTTTCCCTCCTTGAGCCTTTTAACTTACAAAAATCTAATTAGGGAAGACTTAATGTACAGCATGCATAAGGATGCCAAAGCTCCTAACAAAATATATGCAGTACTATTTTCTTCATGCTTCATTAATAAGGAACAAAATGTCTCTAGACTTCCTGTAACATATGCACAGAGTGATTTCAAACCAGACTGAGATTCTTTTCAAATGAGGGTTATAATATACTCAAGCAATAACAATGCTTTCTTTTTTTTTTTTTTTTTTTTTTTATTGCTTTGCTTGTAAAGTTGTTTCCATGTTCTGTGAGGACAAAGTTATTTGTCATTTTTGCAAAATATAACTTGTTACTTTGATGGGTTTTAGGACCTTTCTATTTCAGCTATCGATTCAAGGTTGAGTGTAGCCTACAGCAGAGCTGAGCTTGGGGAATCAGAGTGCAAGAGCAAAACTAGGATTTTTCTACAGAAATTATATCTTTTCATACAAATTAGAGCCACAGGAAAGCAAAGTTTTGATTCATCTTCTAAGTCATATATAAAGCATAGGGCTTTGTGCCATCAGATCACAGGGAAGCAAAAGGAATTTCTGGCTCTTCCTCATTTGCTTATCTTGCTCAGACTGCAAACAGAAGGATTTATTCATTGGATAGATTCTGGAACAAAGAACCTCCAAAGAAACAAATGCAACCTTTAAGATTTCTGCCAAGGACTGTAGCACAAAACCCTGTGCTGAGTCCTGTTTTGTCTTCTGAGGCAAAGATGCCACTCTCCTCCTCAGCTCTGCATTGTGGGCAGGGCTGGGGCAGTTTGGGAAAAAGACAAATCTGTCCTGATAGTGATAAATGGGCAAATGTATCTGCACTACCAAAGATTTTCCCTTTTCATATCGACTTCCAGAAGGAATCAGATAGAGGCACTTCCCTGTGGGATCTTTCCCTGCACATGATCTTTCCCTGTGTAGGCAAAGGGAATCAGAGTGATCTCATGGGTGTAGAATATTTGATAGTGAGGCAGTGTGGGGGAGAATATTTGCCCAGGAGATTTACAAAAAATATTCAGCTGTCTCTGAATATGTGTGCATGCTCCTACAGTGAGATGCTAAATTGCATTATAACTATTGAGACATCAACATTTACCAACGTTTGTGATTCAAATATAAGCACAGAGTGCAGAACTGTGGAACTATTTAGAGCCATCAGGGTATGGATCTGTAAGCAGAGGTTTGTATATCATTTGATAGCTATTTATTTCTTGTTAATGTTTATGTAATGTCATGATGTTTATGATGGCCTGACTTTCCATGTGATGAGGATCATTTCTGATGGGTAACCAGCATCAAATCACTGTTTTGCAAATACAGAATATTTTCATATTTGGTTGGTGAAACAAAAAGACTTCCTAGTGTGAATATGCTATTAAAATGCTAATAAACCCTATTTGAGAAAGCTTACTCAGACCTTAGCAGGAAACATACACAAAATTTACAAAGATTTAGATATGTGTTTTTAACATAAAAGGGTCTCCCTTCCCATGGAACTGTAAGAAGCTTTAGACAAGACTGAGGATAAAGTGATAAGGCCCGGGCAAAGGAAGAAGAAAGAAAAATGTATGGCTGGCTAGTGAACTAATTTATGGTGAAATACAGATATAATTGTGAGCATGAAGTATGTGCATATAATGTGATAGCAATCTTTTATATTTGATGTCCTAAAAACCAAAATCTAAATGTGAAGATCACTGACTTAAACCTTTTTTGTTTCCCCCCAAGTTACTTTTGGCTATTTCTGCAGATCAGCCCTCCAAATTATTGCCTGCCAAGGAACTGCCCAGGTGCTGGTGAGGATTTTTTCCATGGCCTGCCACACTCTGCATGAGAGCAGGGAAAGGCACAAAGGGATGTTCTTGCTCTGTGTTGCACTTTGAGTGACGAGTAGCACCTTCCAGACACCAGGACGTGTGTGTCAGAACTGCTGGGAGCTGTGACACAAAGCCCAGAAAGTGAAAATAAAGAAGAAAATCTTGTTGTAGCACTGTGTCCCTGGTGAATTGAGCAGCAGGGCTGGCACTGCCTTCAGCAGGGCTGACTGGGTTTGTTCTGTATCGAGTTATTGAACTGAATCGAAGCTGCAGGGTCAAAGGAAGCAGAGAATTTGAGAAGCCTATGAAAACAGAGCCCAGAATTGCTGGAGAGCTGTAACCTTCCAGAAATGTAATTAAACAAACAGGCAAGAATTGTTTGGGATTGAAATCTCTGTTTAAACATCCGCTGCTGCTTTATTGGAATACCAGAGTGGAAGAAGAGTTCACATGATGAAAAGGCAAGAAGACTCCTTTTGTCTTCTTTCCATCTTTTATTTTTTGTTTAGTCCCCCACTGAAACTGAATGTTGAGTAAACACAACATTAACGTCTGATGGTCAGTAGGGTGACACGATTTGAATTCTTGCATTAGGAAACAAATTCCTCATCAAAACCAAATTCTTTTAGTCTGGCTCAATAAAAATAAAACACACAAGCTAAACTCACTGACAAATGGCCTGGATATTCAAAGTTATCTGTGTTTCAGAAATATCTAGTAAGCAGTTTGAATTACTTTTTTTAAGTTTTGGCTCCACTTTAACCCTGAAATGAATGTGCATAAATTAGTTTATGCAAATGTCATTACAATTCATTGCCATCAGCTTAACACATTTCCTCCAAATGGTTGAACTCCCTTGCATTGTAG